>NC_136002.1:10367307-10537307 GCF_048128805.1 Centroberyx gerrardi
TGCTGCTCAGACTCCTCACTCTCTGAACAGGAAGGAATGTTGTGAAATGAACGAGGCTGGGCTTTGGATTGCTGTTTAACTCTTCAAGTCAAGGTTATGAACCAATACCAAACCAAGTTAAACACTACTCAGTACAAAAGCATTTTCCCATAAGGCCTTGTGAGTAAAGCTGATAATGGTCAATGACAGCAGAGGTGAAACCACGGGGTAAGGAAGGATGAAGCTGCGTGTTGCAATCAATGCAAAGTGCTTCTGGGAAATGGAGTCCAGTCATGTGATTTGCTCCTATGGGAGTTTCTCACAGCCTCACAGAGCCACTCCTAATTTTAGATTCCACTGTGTTGATTGATCACTTTGCTCAAATAACTGAGGAGAGCAGGGTGTGTTTGTGAGCGTGAGAATGAGAGTGAGTAACTGTTACATATTACCAGGAATCCACCGTCAATTCCCATCCAAGTGTTGCATAACAACCAGTGGGAAATTGTGCCAAACACATAAATCCTTCTTCAGGTAACGTTTAGAAACAATAAAATTAAACCAAGTACATAAATCAAATATCCAAAGCTGCAATGTGCTTGGGTACGCATAAATCATTTTTATAGTGTGGCCTTCAATTGCATACTTGTCTGAGAGGCTCTAAGAGGCTCTTAAAAAACACTGCAATGGAGTCTAACATGATCTGTAAGAGACATGATACAACTGAAAACAACCTAAGAGACGGAAGTGAATCTCATTAAAGAAATCCCCAATTGATTCTCCTACATGGAGGCTGCCAATTTAAGTGTTATCCCTCCCTCTCCTTCTCTTTGCTAGGCGAGGCTCCAGAAAACGCAGCAGAGAGCGCATCCCGACTCCCTGCCATACATCAGGCAGCCATACTACAGCACGCCGATCCCTTTCTGGGCTATTTTCAGTTCCACGACCACAAGGTCATTAATAGACTAGAATAGCCCTGGGTTGTGCAGGAGAAGAAACATAAATGAGAAGCAAAGAAGAAAAACCTATAGGGGGGCAACACAGCTTTTTCTCTGCCTTCTCCCTATCAGAATTACCTTTAAAGTGGCCCTTTAAACTCTGCATGGCACCAACACTGTGAGGGCTTGAGGCTCCATTCCCCATGTAGCTCAGTGTGTAAGAGCATGGCATTAACACTGCTGTAGGTTTGGGGTTTGATTCCCATCGGGGCCACCAATAGGCTACTAAAAGTGTACGCACTCGTGTAAAAGCCATTTCAAACCCCCACATTCTGATTGGAGGATGGTCAGCTGACTCACCATGGGGGCTCCCTGGTGGCCAATGACATCAGGGCGTGGTTTGAGGCTGGTGGGGTCCATGATGCAGGGGGAGGTGATGGACAGAGGGACGATGTAGAGGCCCAGTAACACACTCAGATACAGCAGCAGCACCACCACCACCTGGAACCCTGGGGGTACAGACACACGATAACACACCTCAGCTTCACTCTTATTCATTAATATGAACAAGGAAATAAAGACTTACTGATTCTATCCATGATTTAAATGCAAAGGTTAAATGTCAAAATGTATATCTGTATAAAATTGTCGCGCTTATGATCTTTTCCTCTCATTTTTCATAGCTATTCAAGGGACAAACCAACTTTTTGGCAAATAAATGCTTTGATTAGCCAATTTTTTACACTTTTATGACAAGATTGTTAAGTGGTTTCACCTGTGTGCCCAGTAATTAATGTGGTGCATATGCTAAGCTAGTTTGTATCTTTCAGTAAACGTAAACAGCATACTAAAGCATTACATACTACACCCCCCCCCCCCCCCCACACACACACACACACACACACACACACACAGACACACACACACACACACACACACACACACACGTGAGGCTGCTATCAATCTTCTCATTGCAGGACGGTAAATTGATAAAAGAGCTTTTTCTCCTAAAAGAGTGTTCTTTTAAGATATTATTTGATTTGTGCCCAAGATGACACTTTTGTGCAGTCTAGGCCTGCTGTTCAGTTTGCAAAGCGATGTATGATGTAACAACTTTTTGTGAATGTGGGTAATGCACGATGGTATTAATAGCTATGCACAATGGCCAACAGCACTGACCTCAGGGGCCAAGGAAATACACTTTCCCCTGCAACATCTCAGTGTAAGTCAGGGATGAAGGATCTTGGTGCACACGCACACACACACATATACACATGGGGGTGTGTATTCGTTTCAAGGTCAACTCCAGGGCGAGGTTGAACACGTCAGACAACTCTTGTTACAGAGAGGAGACTGAGAGCCTTCGCCCAGACACATACACACACACACCAACATATCCCTCCCTCCCCACCCACCCAACAATCCACCCACATGCAAGTACACACACACACACACACACACACCCTCATATCCTCTTTGGTATTCAGTCTCTGCTCTGCATTATAGCAGAGATGCTGAAGTGAGAGAAACCTGGCCAAGACCTTTCAAACTCAGCAAGGCTGTGCTAAAGCAGAACGTTCTCTTGCAGCTAAATAGAAAAACATCTCCTTTATTAGATTTAAAATGTGTCACAATACAAATTGCCTTGCACAATATGAGGGCACAGTCACAAGAAAAAGTGCTTGTGTAACTTAGTGGGAGTAAAGCTCTCTAGCCTGAACGTAAACTTAATTAAAAACATTACTATTGAGGAAGGTTACTGCTGCTGAAGAATAATATATTTTTATTCTATGCTATTCCACTTAGACATTACACCCATGGCAGCAGAAAGAGGTAGCACACACACTCCAATAGCTACTAATCCTCAGATAGTGTCCTGTGCTTGAAGAGAAAACAATCCAAGGTGTCCTGGCCCGGAAAACATCACATGAGCCCACAGGAATGTTCATTATCTCCGACACCCTGGGTGGAGGTCCTGGCCTCTGTCTACATGGTGTTAATCATTCAGCACCCTTCCTGTGTGTGCTGTGTTTTTGTGTGTGTGTGTGTGTCTGTGTGTGTGTGAGGTGGACAGTCAGGTCTGTGTTGATCAGAGAGGTAAACCCACACAGGTCACACACACACATAGGTAGGACTTACTTGTCTTCTCTGCACGGGCGACTTGCCCAGCCACTATCCAGGACAGCGCTGTGACCGCAGCAAGAGCCCCGATGTGGAGGAAAGGACCTGTAGCCTGGAGGGAGATGTGTGAGAAGAGAGCGAAGGCGGGAGAGGAAGAGAGAAAGAGGATACAGAGAAACAGAGACAAAGGAAAAAAGGCAGCGAGAGAGATAAGAGAAAGAGAATAGGGCGTCAGGCGAGAGGAAAACGAGCGAAGAAGAGAAAGGGAGATAAAGGTAAAGAGGATTGAGAGGCATAGAATTACTGAGATCATCTAGCGCTAAGACATTAGCAAAGCCATTCAGAGATAATAGCAATAATTTGTAGAGCCGTTCAATTTTAATGGCATACGGTCACAAACACCAATCAGTTTCAGTGGCATTGCGCGTCCACTTCAATCACACATTTCTGGTGCAATTATCCCACTGAGCCTCACTCTAATTACAAGCTTCTCATGCTTCTTTCAATACCGTTTTGCTGCTAAATGAGTTCCAACATCGTAACTAAGTTAAAAGGTGCTTTGAAGTGTAGTGTCACTGTAGATGTAGTTTGCTCTATTTCTACATATTAGGAGATGTAGAAATCTGACAATATCAAATGCGGAAATTACAGTACATGCTAGTACATTGGGAACATTCTCTTAGGGATATCATTACAAGAATAGAAAAAAAACAATAGCATATATATTCAAGGCATTTACATATGAAAAGTGGTTATGTATTGAGTTTTTGGGAGAGTTGAAGGACCTTAATAAATTACAAATAATATTAGCTAACATCTTAAGTTCATTCACAAGAATATATAATATGTATTGGATATCAGGCTGATACCAGGCTAAAGCAGGCATCTGACAATTTCCACTGCACTAAAATACAATACTGAGAGCCACAAGTAACATGTCATGAATCAAAGCAACGTGACATTTTCTGTCTTTCTGTCTCTTTTCAAACACAGAAGAACTCTGGATCTCTCTAATGGAGGAAAATTGATTATAGCTCAATTATTTCATCCAATGCCCTGAAACTCTTGGTCTAGACTGTTACGTAAAAGTAATGGCCCGGCTCCACACTAGGTATCACAATGCTCAGTTAAGTACTCTGACAGTGGGATTGGGACTTCCCTAGGCTGCAGTCCACTGACCTGCAGTGATATGGGGATGACGTGCCACTCCTCCCCCCACGTCTGATTGACAGATATGACCCCGACGATGGTGGTGAGCAGAGCAGCAGTCACTCCAATCTGTGTCGAGAGAGAAAATGAAAAAGGCTGTCACCACAGATACAGAGCCACACATACACACACACACACACACACACACACAGACCAAACAAAAAGAGCCTTGGCGCCTTTCACACCCCAAGCAGTGTTTTTGTCCTTCTATATGGTTTTCTGATAGTATCACAGGCCATTTATTGGGCTTTCACAACCCTCCTGGGACAACACGAACCAAACACTAAGTTCAAGACAAGTTCAGCTGATCACCAATGAATGAGCACACACACATGCGCACACGCACCATGCAAAGAGATAAGAATATATAACCCCCCCACCCCCACCCCCAACACACACACACACACTCACAGAGATAAGCATGTAGGTACAACTCACCCACCAACTACCTTCCACACATACACACACACTCACGTTTGGCAGATTACCTTATGAAGCCAGTGCAAATTCAACTGTTGCCCAACTGCTACGTGGCAAAGTGCTAAAATCTGAAAGGACACACACACAAGAGAGAGACACAAGCACAATTTTCAAAAACAACTCAGCTGCCTCACAACTTGCTCATGTCACCGTGGGACCGGTTATGTCTGGCAACACGTACAGACCATTCACAAACTGCTTTAACACTACCAGGGCATTATCTCTGGCACATCGGTAGCGCCTCCTCGGTGAATATTTGATGAAGGACTGACCATTAAAAATGCAATATAGGTGAAGCCAGCGGCGGTAGTGGCCAGGATGGGAACGGTGCCGTCACTCCACTCCCCGGAGCGGTTGTACAGGAACCTGCAGGAACAAGAGGGAGAGTTAATGACCTTTCTCATGCTGAGCGCTCGCCGGTGTTTTATCATTACCAACAGCTGGGAAGGCAAGAGAAGATTGACTCTGTGTGTATGTGTGGTTCTTCTTTGTGTTAATGTTTGAATACCACCTGTTGCCTCCTCCAGTATAAGAGAATAACACCTTGCCTTCAGTAATGGCAAATGGACTGGGGCTGGGCGGGGTTTGGGCTAGTTATCCACTATATTAGCTAGAGCAGTGCCGAGAGTGGAGAAGAAACAATCTTAAGCCAGCAAATAGGACAGATAAAGGTCCCAATGTGAAATATACATGCTTGGGATTTTAATAAACAATACAACACGCATAAAAAATACCTATACACCCTGAACCTGAATAAACCCTTTAAAAGGAATTCCTGTCTACCGTGTCCTGACAGACACCCCACAGTGATAGTCAAACTCCTGATTCCTGAACTAGCTTATCCACCTTATCCTACATGCATGCTTAGGAGTAAACTCATTGTTAGGGGTGTATTCAGTGATGTAGCAGTAAATTAAAAGGTGGCTAAACTATGATGTCATCATAAGGCATTACAACCATTAATATAAACAAAAATACATTTCCAGAAAAGCATTCATTTATATATTTTTCTCCTTAAATACCTAATCTTCATATATCTTGTATCAGTTTGACATTACTTACTATGATGTATACTATGAATTTAGCTCATGAAGCATTATGTCAGCCTAAAAAGGTGAGTAAACTTTATTCAACAAATAAAAAGGGTTGTCCACTATATTCCTAGGTGCATTCAAATGGTCACAAGTCCTGTATCTTGTGATTAATCTACAACAGAGGTAAATGAAAAGCTGAAAATTGAGGATAAAAAAGTAGCAAAATCCCCGTCAGTGACTCAAACCCACTGTAGACTCACTGTAGCCTTTAATTTTCAGTCAGACACCCATTAAGTGCCCTGGAGCGTAATGCTTTATTGTTGCCATAAAGTTAAACACAGGCAAACACAACGAATACGGCAGCCTCAGTGATTACAGAGACCATTGCTAAGCTATGGAGAGAATCGGAACCAAGCAGATTATGTAATCGTTATGGTAACGGATGGATGGCAAATTATTGACGGCTGCTTTCTGAAAGGACAGTCCTGCCTTATGGCAGAGCCTCATTATGGCCAACAGGAAGTAAGGGGAACAACAAAGATATCCTGCCTGCACTTCTACCTCTTTCTTTGCACACACACACACACACACACACCCACACACACACACACAAACACACACACACACACACCCCTGAGCTGTCAAGCTGAGAAGTGTGACACTGGGTGTCTCAAGATGGCCTGTTGGGCTGACAGCTGCAGAGCAAAGGGAGGGTGTGTGTGTGTGCGCGTGTGTGTGTGTGTGTGTGTGTGTGTGTGTGTGTGTGTGTGTGTGTGTGTGCATGCGTGCGTGCGTGTGTGTGTGTTACATGACAGCTAGGACCTAGCACACCACACCACTAATTACATTCAAAGCCTTATCAGTGATTCCAGTGGCACAGAGCCACAGCAGGGTCACTTGGTGTCGATGATCATTGCTCCTTGTGAATACATTTATACTGCAGGAGGGACTGGGACCCTCACTGCTGCTAAGACACTGGAATACACAAGGGCAGGGAGGTGATCAGTCATGCGATCAGGAACACCAAAAAAGCAGGAAGAAAAGCAGGAAATTTGTAATTTCCCTATTAGAAATGAATGGAAAAAAACCACCCCTGAAAAATCACATCCCTGATAAAATTGGAGGAAGAGGGGGAGGGATGAACATAGAGAAAGAGAATAAAGATGTTATTCAAGAGAGTGAGTAGGGTAAAAGAAAACTGGTGGATAAATGAAAGAGGAGGGAGATGAGGAATGAAGGGTTAGAGAAAGCAGAGAAAAGTCAAAGAGGAATGTGAAAGAGCTACAGGAAGAAAACGGACAATAGGAAGAAAAAGAGGTGACATTGTAGAGAGTGCTGACAGCAGGAGGAGAGGGGGAGGAGATGAAGGAGAGGTGGTGGGAGAGACAGAGCAAGGAAAGTGACCTTGAGGGACAGAGCAAACTGTTACGACATACAGCGCAGCACAAGGCTTCTTTCCCCATATTCTGCCAAGGCTCCCGTCTCCCCGGCCCTTATAACTGAAGGATTGCATTCCAAAACGCAGCACACTGAGTGTAGAAAACATTAGCAACAGCTGCCTGACATTGAGCTGCACCACCTTGTATCTAGTCTGTGTGTCAGTGGTTTCAGCATCTGTCTTCAACCGGTCTCCTCCGTTTCATCTTCATTTCCCATTCTGGACTGAAGTGGATTTATCAGGTGAAGTCTACGAGGGACTTTTCACCTGCACCGAGAGCAGGTGGTCTTAACATTTTGTAAACTTTCCACAGGGCAGCAAAGGACTTGAGAGGGAAGATATAAGAGTGGATACAAGGGCCCAAAATGGCTGTTGTGCTCTCCGTTTCTGCTGCTTCATTTCCTCTAGTCAAATTCACCTCAGTGTTTAGTGGTCAAGGGAAAGCGATACGGGGCTGAGTGATATCTGGGCAATGTTGGGTGAGGCATCTCTGTTATGTAATAGTGTAATCTGTGGAGGGCTGGGCGGTCTCCGCTCAGATTAAGGCAGAGGGCAGATTAAACTCTGATGATTTGGGAAATCAACAAGCAGACGAGCACGGCGGAAATGTTATGGCTACATAGTATTTATTTGCAGGCGAAACAATATGGTGAGGACAGATGGAGATAAAGGATGGCAAAAAAGGTCACATCAGAAGTACATATCATAGTTCAAAGGAGGTAATCAAGAGGAGGAAAGGACCCGGACACCAAAGAGGAGAATGTCCACAAAGAGGTTCATGATGCAAACGAATAGAAATGAATGTGTCAAATCATCAAATGCTAAACTGACAAAAAACCCTGCCAAATATAAAAACAAAATGAAACAAATGTGAGAACAAATGTGCTCTGGTTTACATCATAATTTCTTTCTAAATGGTTTATATTCTGAAACATCAGAATATAGAACAAGAAAACACCTAACAGTCTGTAGTAACGGTCAGTGTAGTTTTCAAGGAAAACGTAGATCCTACAGTACATCCTTTTGGCTGCAGTCCAGTTTTATCAGGAATGTGATTTTTCAGGGGTGTTTTGTTTTTTTTTGACATACAAATCCCATTCATTTATAATCCTGCTCATGAATACAAGTCTAGAGGTCATGATGAACTTTCTGAGGACTGGATTGATCCAAGATTTTTTCTATTAACTATTTAACTATTTCGACACCAAAAAGTAATGTTAGTGAAAGCATCTTTATAGCCATCTGCAGACTGAAATACAATTCTACAATACACATATAACATTTCTATATGGAATTGTTCCTTATGTTTACCTAAAATATATAATGTAAACACCAATGTGTAAGTGATTGGGCTAAAATGTACACAAACTCGATACGAACATTAAAAAACTCAGTTTTCTGAATGGCATTTGGGGCATGAGGGCATAACATAGGTGACTTCATCAATGGCACACTGAATTAAAGTCACACGTGTTTCACCACACACACAGACTACTCACCAGTTGAACTCATTGTAGTCGTTGTGCGCCTCCCACCAGAAGTAGAACCAGACCAGCAGCAGACAGAAGGTAAACAGGAGGATGAGGGACCACAGCAGCTCCCACTGGACACACACACACACACACACAAACAAGAAATTATTTCTTTGGATGCACTATATTAAATTAGAATTTACAAGAAAAACATTATAGAGGTTCAGCGTGGTTTAAGGACATTTGAGGGCACTAAAAGCACAGTTTCTGCCCCCCGGCGCGACTGTTACAGCAGGAAAAGGATGGAATTTGAAGCCCTGCAATCTCTAACAGCAAGTTTGTGAATACTGCCAGAACAAAAACAGAAACTATGAGATACCAGAAAAGAGGCATTATTATGTAGAGGAATATTATTTACTAAGGTCTGGCACGGTCTTGGGCACACAGCTATATAATGTTTCATGTCAGTGAGCTGATTTTGTGGTACTTTATAAACTAGATGACCATACCCTAACTTCAAGTTTGCAAAAAGAGACGACTAGCAGAGTGCATTAGGGGCATTAAGTTTTCCTTGGACTTATCCTACAATGAGCACATAGGGTGTCAACCTGGCTGCTGACCTCGGTAGAGACTATTCCCTTATACACTTTCCTCATTATGAAGTAATGACTTTCAATAACTTCATATGCAAGCAGACTAATTACTGTCCTGCTCTGTCATGCACTTTCATACCGTAGCAATTATAAAATACACATTTAGACACAGACACACACACATCCCTAAGCCATTCCCCGGAGCGTATGCGCACGTGCGCCAACACACAATCTCTCCATCTCTCTCTCTCTCTGCATACTTTAAGTACATCCAAATTTTTCCTGTGACTCAGTCGACAGCCTTTTGACCTTTTCATAAGCGGAGAAACTTGCTCTTTATTTAAACAGAAGTCGTAGCTCAGTGCAGCCCAAAGGACTGAGCGGCAGCACATGTTAGCTGACTTGCTGAATTGCTGTGATAACCCTCAGGCTTGAATAGACACACACAGAGTAGACTGAATAAAGGTTCTAGCTTTAACGGTAATGGCTAGACTTATACTTGTCGTTTCAATGCAACTTTAATCGTCCGATCGCGCCGGGACACATGAATTGACAGGGTCTGGATGGCCAAAAAAAAAATCCCATTTTGCTCATATTGCTAGATATGCGAGTGGTCAGGGTTGCATTGTGATCTGAATTCTCCATTATCTTGACACAATCCACCCACAATGCTCATGCAAGCAATGTAAAAAGATGGGAAGGGAGAGTGGGGAAGAGTGACGCAGACACACAGTTTTAAATAAATACAACCACAGGAGACACAAACAGCCATTTTAAGGCCAAGAGTGGACAACGTGATCTCAGAAAATCCAATCTTTAGACCTGAATCTGAAAAAAAAAACCCATAATAAATCACATCAAAATGACAAGTGTAACTGTAGTCATTATAGTACAATCACATCTGCTCTGGTTGTGTCAAGTGTCTAGAATGTCACCAGGCTGCACAGGCTACACATATGTCGCTACACACAAAAAACACACAAACACGTGCACGCGCTCAGTGTGTGTTCTGGTCTCAGGATAATGAGACTCAGTTCAGCAGCCCAAGCAAAGCAGCTTGAATACACACCTTTGTTGTGTGTGCCAGAGCTGTGATCGTGATCGCCCCCACCAGCAGCCTGCTGATGGGACACACAGGTAAGAATATCAGCCTGAGCTGCTTATATCTGCTCAGCTAAGGACAGGCGGCATCAGAGGCCGTGCTGGATATGTGCAAACACATGGGTGCACCTACATGTAGCTACATACTGTATGTACACACCAGGCTCATGGTCACAAGAACAATACTGTAATAATGACACAGCTTTCATTTTCAGTGATGGTTTCATGGACATGGCACACAGTTTAACAAAGATGGAAAATGGGAGATTCCACTGTCGGTCATGTGACCTTCACCAGCTTTGACTATTCAGACCTGGGGTCAGAATTAAGGGGGAATCATGACGGCATAAAGATGTAATATTATTACATTTTTGGGAATGGTTGTTATGGCATTCCAGTGAACTGTTATACAAATAAGGGAAAAAGCCTGGGGGAATGGGGATCCAACAACATTTCATATTTGGACATGACTCTGAAAGTAAATTTGAGAAGTGTAAGACAAATTTTATTATGTAACAAGTCGTCTTACGTCAGATAGTATGGACACAATCCAAATCATTTTGGCTGAACATCTTGCCCCTTACAACAAGGGAATGACTGTAAAAGAACAAGCACAAGCAGTCTCTCTTGTAAAACTGCTCCTACAATATGGGTTTTTTAACCTTTATTTATTGAAGGAAGGCTTGCAGCAGCACCTTGTTTCACACATTTACAAACACTCACACCTGTCTTAGGGCAAGAAAAAGTCCACTCACTGTCCAACAAATCAATCCCAGTAACAAAAGACTACCATGGTCTCCCTGGGAAGCAGGGGTGTGTGTGTGTGTGTGTGTGTGTGTGTGTGTGTGTGTGTGTGTGTCAGACAGCTCTGCTCATTGATCAGAAGGCACCGACCCTGGTTCCCATGGTCCTTAATGACTATCTGGAAACACCTGGGAGTTCCGACCTTGTGCTCCTGTGAGGGGACATTGTTCACCCCCACTACCCCCACCCTCCCACCCACCCACCCCTCTATATGGACAATGATGGATGAGACCTGAGACGCCCATGGGAGAGCAGAGTTGGTGCGGTCAATACTGTTACCAACACTGACGCCTCTTTAATTAATTACTTCATCTATAATAAACTGTGTTTTAGTCCTGTTCAGTGGCTATGAACAAAAAAAGAGAATATTCTAGTCACTGAGAAACACTATCTGGGTGTCCATATTGCAGGGTGGCATCATGCTGGCTTTTGGTAAAGGCTCCAATTTATTCTGGCAAGTAGCATAACTACTCTGTACACACTAGGCTCGATCTATATAATAAGATGCAAGTCCTGTTGCCTGATACCTTTGGTTATGGTTACACTTGTCATTTGGATGTGATTTGAGATCTGGTGCTGAAGATATGATTTTAAGAAATGACTGAAAATAGCTTTTATGCATCTCATATTGCTGTATTTATTTAAATCTTTGTCTGCATTAGCTTTTCTGCTCTATCTCCCCATCTCTTTAGATTGCTTATATACACATTGTGGCTGGACTGAATCCAGACAACACAAAATTCTGATCACAATGCAAACCTGGCCTCCTCCATATCTGATTTTGAACATCCAACAACAACGTGAGAAACATGTGATTTTTGTGCATCCAATCCTGCAACTTAATGCGTCATGATCGGATGATAAAAACTGCACTCAAACAAGTGTAGCTTTTTTTCCCCCTGCTTTGAACCTACTCAAATGGACAAACACACCTGGGAGAGCAAAACTATAAAGATTTCAGTTTGAATCAGCATACAGTATGTTGGCTCTTTGTTCTTCAGGTGTGGCTGACTTTCATTTGCTTGCAAACATTACAGCCTAAAAATACATATAAAATGCTTAGCTGTCGTATTGTTCTTGTATCAAAAGCTCAGATGTTCTTTAATTGTGACTACTTTCAACTTCTCTGTTTTCTGCGATTTGTTAGGACAGAGGTTCTCCACTTGTCTCTATTCCCGTTTCCCAGCTTATTCAGCAGCAGTTGGCCTGGCCTGGCATGACTTGGCCTGCCCTGATGACATCACATTACCATTCTGCATGGTTGCTGTTTTATTTGGGCACAACACCCCATGGCCTGGACTGACACTGTAGCATTAAAAACCTGCTGTCTGCTGTTCAAACAACACTCCACAAACATCAAGACTTTAAAGTCAGACTGTTTAAGAATAATAAGTCTGCTGTGCAGACAAGGAAAATACAGCCTGCATGTTTCTGATAATTATTCTGATAGTTCAACGCTGTTCACCACTGGAGAATTCCCGAAAGACCAAGGGGACAACTTCCCCTTGGGAGGATTCAGAGCCATTTAATTAGATTCAATTCAATTCAAATTATGTGGTGAACTGTAATTAAAAAAATAATTTAAAAAATAGTGTACTGAATCTTCAAAACCCACAAGAGCCACAGTGATGTAGTGAAGATGGGGAAAAGTACTTTTCTCTTGCAGTGGGAAGATTAAATATCTTATTTTTAACTATTTTATTCTAACTAAACAGTTTTGCTTTCCAAACAAGGTAAACTAAAAAGTATGGAATCAGTCATAGACTTAAGCCTTACTGACCAACAAACTCCACTGCTAAAAATAGAAGGATCAAACGGATCAGGGGAAAATTCACTGCAGCGTGTAAACACTCATCTTAATGCTAAAAAAAGGGATAAAATCTCAAAAATCCTCCACTTGCACTTCCGTCACTAAAATTACTGCAGAAGTAGCAGATTTTTGTTAGTGTTTGTTTTAGCTTGTTTGGAGTACCAGATGGGTGGAGTTTACCGCATCAGTACAATTTAGAGTAAAGTAGTATGGTATACAGAAAGGTATAAAATTTTATATGAAAAATGCAAAAATGTGAAGTGACTTCTGCAAAGCTTGGGCTTCTTCTAGCTGCTGGCAAAATACAGGAGAAGCATAGTTCATAGGAGATTAGGTTCGCCGCACTGATTTGTCTTCGTTCATTTACTATACACTCATTTCAGCCAGTAAAAACAATAGAGCGAACACGTTTCGCATCACTGCTTCATCAGGTTCACTCATTCACTTAAATATTATTGTCTAAACTGTCTGTGGGACTGTTACCACCCATCTGATGCCCAAACCAGAGTAAAACAAACACCAGCTTTCCCTCAGTGTTGCAGACTCTGTAAAGGTGTGTGATGTCTTGGATCTGTTTTGGATGGATCTGGCCTACTTATCTCACAGAGGGTAAATGCTAATCATTACCAACATGATTCTGAACGATCTGTCTGTGTGTGTGTGTGTGTGTGCGTGTGCATGTGTGCATGTGTGCGTGGGTGCATGTATGTGTGTCTCTATCTGTACCTCCCCCTAAACCTACAGTATAGAACTATTTATAGCAATCGTGCTTCAATATGTCAAATATGGAACTAGGCTACGCCATAGGGGTTATCGTAGTATAATTATTATTCAAGCTTAGCAATTAGCATGATACTATGACATGTGCATGTATGGACAGACACGCATGCTCCCTCAATTACTCAGGCAGACACGTTAAAAACACACAATACACGTATTAGAGAAAATCTTCCATTTCATTCAAAGCGTCCTGATGATGCAGCTGTACTCGTCTTCCGTGCCTTACTCCTGTCCCTCCACACTGACAGGACAGCAGTACATGGGGAAGGAATTCTGCTTCGCTAGGGGCAAAGTCCGCTACATCACGCAAGCATGCATGTGAATTCCACTTGAAAGAAATAATAATTGCGGACATCTCTAGCACAGCATGCCCTCGAAGAACTACGAACAGACATGAAAAGGTGATAAGGCGTGTGTGTGTGTGTGTGTGTGTGTATGTGGGTGTGTGCCTGTGAATGCGTGTGTGAGGAAAAAAGGAATCACATCATTTCGAGGGCCCTTTGTCCTGTATGTGAGGCCCTGTTGTCCTTGTACCAAGTGTGTGCTGTGACACTGTGACACTGTTAGTTGTCAGTACATCTCTACACCAACGTCACCGGACAACTTCCTCAACATTTTTTTGTGCCCGGCAAATAATGTGATTCTGATTTTGACAGATATAATTCTGGGGTGGCACACAGTGTACTGCCTTCATCTGTAGTAGTATGTTACACTGTAGCACCTAGGTCAGATGTATCGTCATTAGATCGACAGCTACAGTATGTACATGTTGCTGTCAGGTTATGGCCACCAATATTACTGGGGTTCCCTATACTAAGATAGACAGAAACTGACAGGGACACTCAAAATTCCTCACACACATACAATCATGTACACTTCATACACACCCTGCAATTCAATAACAAATTCAATTAGGTACGGTAGCTTGACTCAGTTTGCTGCCGTCTAACATGCCAACGCTGCGGAGGGAAGATATGGGGTGGGACGGCCCCGGCTGAAATTGCTGTCACAGAACAGCACAGACGCACTCAAACACATGCAAACATGTCGGCGTGTGTGAATACACTTATAAACGTATGTAAATTTGGAAGTGAAAACATATTGGGCACATATTAAATGAGAAAAATAACACATTGTTAAAAGCGGTTTAGCTGTTATTCTTTGGCTGTCATTGCTTCTTTCCTCGCACCCCACCTCCCCCCCACTCTCTCTCTCTACGCCTCTCTCTCCACTGGACTTAACACCTCAGTCCCTTGTCACATTCCTGAACATATCCAGATAAGTCCCTGGCATTTCACACCGGGCCTGCTGCGCTGCTTTGTAATACGGCCATCCCACCAGGACAATTCACACACTGTACAAAAGCGTGTGCAAATGTAGGAAGGTGTTCCTAAGAGTATAAAAAAATAGTACAAACACCTTCCTAATATCGAGTTGAGCCCCCTTTTTGCACAAGCCATGTCTCCATTGTCTTAACGCTTAAAAATCCTTCTATAATCTGTCTTCATGTATCTCCTGTTCAATACTTAAGTGTATTTATCTGGGCAATTTAATGAAATATTTCCCAATATTTCAAGCTCTAAAATGCAACTGTTTTATAAGAAATTATCTCAGGATAGACAACAACTTCAACAATATTTAACAGGAAGTAATACTCTCATTCCAGCAAACTAGTGCTAGTCTGAGTCAACAGCCGGCGAGTCTGGCTGACCCGGGGTCCCATCTCCCCTTTAAACCACCTTTAATCTCATCACTGCTCTGCTGTGTCTTTGTTTGAGTATCTGTGGTTGTTGTTTACACCACTTGCAAAATCAACAGTATGAAATTAAACACAGGGTTAGATTTCTTTGTGGCGTTGCCTGATCACAGGCAGTGCCAACTAGTCAGAACAGTGGGACCAGACACTTGGTTTAAATGCAATGGTATTTGTTTTATGTGTACATGTTTTGTATTTACTAGGTGCTCGGGATGAGCACTTCTATAAGAGCCGGCTCTGTGTGTACATTCATTCAATTGTGTGCAATGTGTAGTGCTTAGGGGAATTATATTATGCATTGTTTAGGCAGCACAGAGCCCCAGAGCCCTGCATGAGGGAAATACAGTGTGCACTCGTACACCAGGCAGTATGGTAGAAATCAAACAATCAGTCAACAATCAGTTAACTGGATGTTGCTGCGCTGAACATCCACATACCAGGAAGAAGCTCTGTGATTTTCTAACTATAATTGCTAAAAATTTTGTTCAGTGATTCTCTTAGTTGCAGCAGCACTGTGCTACCACAGCACTGTGGTGTTAACAGATGGAGTTTTTAAAGTCAACACACAATAGTTTCACTCACTACAATCACCCGAACACCTAAAAAGTGCAAGCGCACTTGTTTAGATCTAGGAAGCATATAAAAAAAAAAAAATTCCAGTTACCTTGTGTAGATTGGCAAATAAATTAAATAAATGAATGCTAATCTTGAGAATAAAAAAGTAACCCTGGACTGACATGCACTGATGTTTTAGTGAAATTGCAAATTCATCCATCATCCTAGAAGGCCATGGCCTTGGGTGACCACCCACGTCTCTCCAGGGAGGGAGACGTCGGCACAACACTAGACACATTACCACAATTATCACAAATGCTGCAACTTAATTATTAATTACTATTGTACTGAATTACAGTAAAACAATTATAATACTCACAGTCACTGAGTGAAGCAGTGAGGAGGAGCAGTGTTTGGCATACACACCTCTCCCAGGCCCTGTAACTCTAGGCTACACACAGAGCTGTAGTGGTAAATAAAAAGGTGAGTAAACTAAAACTAAACAATATTTTCATAAAAGCATTGATTTATGTCCCCCTCCCCTTCCCTTTTCTCATATAACTTGTATTAGTTTTATACAACTTATTATGATGCATACTATAAATTTACATGATAAAGATTTATGTCAGCCTATAAAAGGTTGGTAAACGCTATTCTGCTCAAATAAAAAGGCTGGTAAACTGAGCACACTCCCCCCCGGGCTATAAACACAATATGACAAGATTAGTCATCAGTGGGAAGACAAAGGGCAACTATTAACATAATCTACTGATGTAGAGATACTGAAAATGTTCCAAAGCATATCAAATGGTGAGGTAGACTTCATATTGCAACAGCAACACCTGTCAACATAATATCAATACGATATTTTGTCCATGCAGTTCTACTAACGACTATAGAAGAGTAAAGATAACAGAGTCCTTGGTGGTGTGCGGTCAGACGGTCTCGCCTTCCAGACGCAGACCAACCCTCTAAAAATACAGCCACTCTATTTAACTAAACCTTTCACTGCAACTCTGAATACACAAATAAAATAGCGCACGTGTTGACTAATAAACATAGGCGGCTGACGGCAGATCAACAAACAAATACCACAGAACAGTAAACATATACTGTAGGTTTTTAACTCAAAATGAATAGCGATGGTTAATATTAGCCATCCTGCATTAATTCCAAGTTTCTTCTTTCTTTTGAGACTATTTCACTGCATAATTGGGTGCTCATACTAATCTAGCTTGTTCTTAACAGAGATAGGGGAAGTCAACAATGCTTATTCAATGCAGAAAAGCTATCCATTTACTTGAGCGACACAGCTACCCTGCTAAGGATCCTACCAGTTTCTCTTGATGTTTTTTTGAGAATTACCAATTTATTAATTCTTACCATTTTGCAGTCTGCTGACAGTGGACACGGCCAAATATAAAGTTGAAATGGTTAACATGATGGGCTAGCCAAAGTAGAAAATGAATGTTTAGGTTCGGCATGTATGTGGCAAACGTGTATCTTGCTGGTGTCTGTATTTTCCTGTTTTATATCTGTTTAGCCCTGCTTGACCTGTCAGACTTGGGTCCAACAGCATTTGAAAATAGTTTTAAGCATTTGTTTTAACCTGGAGTACCAAGTGTGAGGGGTTTACTACACCAGCACAACTCAGGTAGTGTCAGGTGAGTTTTCAATCAAAGGAAAGGATTGTCTAAACTTTCTGTTACTCATTGTATTGTCCTATGAGGAGGTATCTGTTTGAATTAATTGATATGCTATGAATTATTTATAAATACTGCTTCAACCATGTCTGGTCTTTGTGTGTATGTATGTCATGAACTTTATTTATGAGTGGGTTTGGGGAGGGGGGGTGGGGGGCAAATAAATTGAAGAAACATACTTATAAATCCTCCTGTTACGGTTTCAATCTTTCATTCTATACAAAGCACACGGATGAGTGGACAAGGCTTCATCCATACGCTTGAAGACAAACCCGCTTGCAAATCTATTGAGGACAAATACGGTCCGGTCTACGCAGCCTGTAAATGCCCAGCAATTTGGCAAGAAGGAGAATGAGAGGCAGACTTGATAACAGGTCTACATGGAAACAGTCTCTTCAAAATGGTGAGCTGTGACTTTACATAAACAAGAGGCGTCCACGTGAATCTCAGAGTGGCTGACAGACGGAGCCGGATTACTACTGACAGAGTCTCTCCTCTTCACCTTGGAGAGAGAAGGCGGGGGGGGGGGGGGGAGACACACGGAGAGAAAGGAACAGTGGAAGATGAAGATAGAGAGGGGGGAGGTGGGGAGAGATGCAGGAAAATTGCCCTCTTTGCTTTTTTAAGACAGACTGGCAGGTGGATGTAATAGTCCAATCCTGTTAAGCAAAAGGCAGCTCAGAGAATACCAAACATGAAAATCTGTTCTGAAAAAGGTTGTTTTAAATTGAGGGTCTGAAATGTTATTGCTCATTTCAGTAAAATGCATATAATACACGTATGGTAGCTACTTGTCAATCTGATATCGCCATCAGTAATGATCCGCATTATTATAAAATCCTGGACAGGACATTTCCTGCATTGAAGACATGATTAACCATAACACCCTCGGCCGGCTAGCAGGCCTTGCCATGTAATCATCTCACATCTGATATATTGAAGCTTCTGACCTTTCAGTCTGAGAGCTGGAGGGAAACCGAGGGGACAGGGATGTGATCAGGCACACCAAAAAGCAGAAATAAAATTAGCAGGAAAATAATAATCTCCTTTAGAAATGAATGGAAATTGTGGGTCCAAAAAAAAACAACTGAAACCCGTAAAAAAAAAAAGGATAGAAAGAAAAGAAAACGGCCATTTTTATTTCTGGTATACGCAAATGAAATGAACAAGCTGGAGCTGGAGTCACTCTGTCATTTCCCCCACCAAGGTAACGGCTGCTAGTGCTTATAGTTCAGGTCATTGTGTTCTTCGTCTGTCATTTCACAGACCGAGGCAAACGAAGACCACAAGAACACTGGCAAATTATGGCCGAGCGGCCTTGCTTGCTTCTATTTTTGAAGCCTTTGTGTGACTGAAAGGTAAAGACTGGCTAAATGGAAATACTTTCAATTATTACTGAGAGGCCAGATCGGCTTGCACCGAGTGACGTGGGCCGTCTTCCTACAAAGCCCCTCTCACACAGACAGAAGCAAGTTCACTAAGACAGTCGGCCGTGCCGGACGGCTCATTACAGGCTACAAAGATGAAAAAGGAGTGAAACAGCAGTTCTCTATTGGTGGGTTATGAAGGAGTCTACAGTAGTTTCAACGTCAGACTCTCAGTTCTCACGCCTCAGTGATTCGCTCAGGTCCAGTTACATGTAGCCGATACCTGTCCTTGATTGGTCACACAGATTGTGCACTGGGATCGTTAAAGATGTAGTCTCATATGACGTAATCTTACCCTAGTAGGAAGCATATTCAGTGGAAACAACAGCTCTTTGGATTTAAGAGCTGGCAGACACTTTCAGGTATGAAGATTGATTACAAATTGTCTATTCGTACAACAGCAGCTAAGGACCGAAATGTAAGAAACATGAAAGGTTGGCTCAGATGTCTTAGGATTGTAGCATGCTAAGTTAAAGTAAGTAAAGTGCCTTCAAGGGACTGTAGGAATGCTGTAATAAAATGACTGGATAGTTTCAGCAGTGTAGGGTTCGGGCAGTATCGCCCTTCACTACTGAAGCTGCATGAAATGACATTCCACAAGTCACCAAAGTGACATTTCCATTACTTGGCATTCATGCAGTTTAACAGCATTCAAATGTATGTGATCAGGGATGTGATCAGGAAGGGCAGACAGGTAGGTTACATGTGACATTTCATTGCTGCTTCAAATCAGATAATAAATCTAATGTGTGACATCAATAGAATTGGCTGAATGGGAAATAAACACAGATGATTCGGGACAGAATTCCAAATCTTTCTGTTCCGTTTGTTGTAGCAATAAAATGGTCAGATCTGCATCAGAAGGGCTTGAAAAAAGTAGCCTTGACATCTTTCAAACGGTTTCAAAGTGACATATTTTTATTGAACCATAATGTGTATTGGCCGATTCCCTCAGATCACGTATGGGAAAGCAATGTCAAAAAAATATAAAATAAAATAAAAATAAACCAAAAATAAACCAAAGAAAATATCAAACAAATCAAAAACAGTAAAAAAAAAATAAAGAAATATTTATATAAAAATAAAGAAAATAGCAGAGCAGACTGCATTTCCTCCATTCTGCTACAAATGAACAAATAAATAAATAAATAAGGCAGAGGTGCACTCCAATAAGTGGAATATATTCAGCATTACTGTGCACAGCAGGTTTTTGGCTCCATTCACTTTCAGTTCACTCCATTCATAATACAAATACTGCAATTCCCAGTTTATGAAAGTTGCAATAAATAAATCCAGTTCCTGAATCAAGTGAATTGAAATAAACCGACTCCAACCTTGGTGAACAGTGGGTGGCTGACTGTGTGCTTCTTGCTGGGGTCAAGACAAGTGCTAACCAACACCAAACGGCCAAAACAAAGGATGAGCAGCGTGAACAAAGAATGCTGACTTGGCACTCTCCTATCAGCTGGCCTGAAAGACAACCACGTGCAACAGGAAACAGAGCTACACGGTGTCCAGTTCCCTGCAAACAGGAGGGGAAAAAAATCAATATCTCTTTATTTAGTCCTGCGCTGCTTTTTATATGGTCCCACAGCTACCAGACATCCCCTTCTCTGTCTGTGTATTTATGTGTTTACACTCCTAAGGTAGGTTTAATGCAGGACACTTACTTGATGCATATGCAGCTGATTAATCTGTAGCGCTGCCATGCGTCTGTTCTGAGTGACATACATCCTCGTCTGTGCCCTAGGTTTCTGCTTATCTACAGTATGCGGGGAAAAATATATTATCCAAGTGTGTGTGTGTGTGGGTGTGTGTGTGTGGGGGGGGTATATATGTATGTTTGTGTGTCCTTCTTAAGGGCAGAATAGCTGAGATGGAAGGAAAGGTCAGAACAAATAGCTCATCCTGCGTAGAATGTGATGCTTGTTCTGACATGCTGCGCTTATACCTATTATTAGAAAACAAGCGCTCGGATATTCTTCGGTCGGGAGTCGCACGTGACGGTTGGGTATTGATGCGTGCCTTGTAACGCACCCTGCAAAGCAAAAGGGGCTTTTCTGGATGTGCATCTCAGTGTGTAGCTACTAGCTATATATGAAGCGTTTGTTCCTACCATTAAAAAAAAATGTGTTCATCCAAATTTTTCAAAATGTTAACTAGTGCGAATGTCACTATGGGATGAACTATGAGTATGAGTGAAACTATGGGACATCTACAGGTAGTTAAAGCCTTAAAAAAGTCATTTTTTTCTTAAATACATGCAGAACATTTTGGAATTAAAGTCCTTCATACTTTTCATTGCATCTTTGTCTCAAAGTCTTTCCAGACTATGATGAACTGTCATGCAACCCGCCTTCCAACCCAACTGAGATACGGTGCTTGCAGCATCTTCTCTGCACTGAACCACTGTCGGGCCTATGCTGTTACATAAAACCCACTTAGACAAATAAAGCTTTCGATGAGTAGGATTCATTACAAAACTTGATTAAACTAATTAAAAATCTAATATCTGGAGCACTTGGGAGCTGACAGCAGTGACAGACAACGGGAAACAAGGGAGTATTGTAATAATGCCCAATTCACCTCCATGCAGAGCTCAAGGTTATTGGATAAGGGATAAGTCAGCGAGGATATTTTCGCTGAGAGATAATTGTTCTTTATAAATCAATGTTGAGGGACAGACATCGGGTATCTAGGAACCAAGAGGCATTGTGAGTGAGCACCGCCACGCATGCCAGCCACAGACTGAAAAAAAAGTTCCTACATAGCCATGTTGTTGTTCTGCACCCTGAAAAGAGACACAGTAGTGGAGCTGCAATAACTGCTTTTACATTCAAGCTTGTACAGCAGCCTCAACAGAAGAAGAAGAGAATCTTATGAATGCCATTATTTTCTATACACTTTTAGTATAACAGTGCTATGTCATTAGTAGATGTTGATGTAACTACAAAACATCAGACCATCCAGGGATGTGATCGTGAACACACAAAACCTTAATCTGTCATTAAAACTTAATGGGAATTCTGTATTTAAAAACCCCCACAAAATCCTGTTAAAAAAAAGCTGAAAATAAAAATCCCTAAGCATCAGAATCTCACAGGACAGCAACACAGTTATTATGGAAAAGTGACCTTGAGAGAATAATTACACAGAGAATAAGACAGGATCTGTTTCCGCATTTGGAGGTCACATTCACTGCCACCCTGATGTGAGCAAACATGCACGCACGGACACACGTGCACCACACACACACACGCACACACACACACACACACACACACACACAGGTTGTAGATAGCTTATAATTATCTTGTGAGATAAGCAATGTCAGCAAGGACAGCCTCCATTATAATTCCTATTGCTTTACTACCCAGTGCTGTATTAAGTAATGCATGTTTCACCTAAGAATAAGATATACAAAGGGGTTATCATCAAGTGGTTGCTTTTATGAAACATTACATAATGGGAGATTATACAGATGTGCAGAAGAATGGTTTCAATATCTCTTACCTTTTAACCTCAACTCAAATCAAAGTCACGCTAAGTTGTTACAACCCACCAGAAATGGCCGACAGCCATTTAAAAATGCACAACCAGTATGAAATCCATAAGATTTCATACACAGAATGTTTCCACATGGTATGATCGGTCGTATGTCATTCTGCATTGACAGATTGACTATTGAATGTACAAATGTAGAGCAATATGTGTAGTCTGCTGTCTATAGTATTTCTCGCACTGTATGTGATGTTGTCTGTTTGGTGTCCCTGTACCATGTATGTCAGTATGTACCACACAACTAAGTTGCCAGTATATCGTTGCACCACTGTCACAAGACTTGAAGTGATTCTGATTGGTCTAGTTCACCCACAAAAGCGTTTTCCACCCCCACTCACCTTGGTGGTGTCATCATGGGAACGCTGGTATCGTTTCCAGCGGCAACCGTAAATCCCGGTGATACATGACAAACACAGCTGGCGCTCATAGACCTGCAGGGGTTGGTGCTTCACCATGCTCCTTCAGTCAGTCCTGGTCCTGCTTCCAGAGCTCTAACATCCCACTGACAGCAAAGGCTCCTGAAAGGAAATCAAAGGAAATCAGAACGGTTGGCATTAGTGTCGCTGGACCCTACAGGGAAACCTAGAGATTCACACGAGCCACTTGGGGGATACAATTACTGTAACTCATTAGCACTACTATTCTCTCTTTCTGCTCAGCATCATAAAGTTATTGATTCTCACCATTTTGAGATTGTTGAGAGCAGAAATGTAACGTACCAAAGTCTACATAAGTAAAATTGACAACCCATGGTACAAAGAGCCACTGATGTATCACGTCTGGCAGTATGACAGAAAACACATGGTGGCTTGAAAAGCACCTTGCCTTTGATACCAAGCCCAGCCTCAAATTAAAAGCTTGTTTCCCCAGCTCTTGTTTCCAATGACAACTGAGACTGCTAGGAGCTTTCATCAATACGTTCAAGGTCAGAAAAAAAAGGAAAATCAAGCGAACCCAGCATCTATTGAACGTCACATTAAGCTACAGTGACCGTGGATATATTCCCTCTGACACAGAGTCTGTAAATGTCTGGGCCAAAAGGCACCAAGTGCCCCATCTCTCCCAGTGATGCCAGGCCCAGAGGCAGAAGGCAGAGAGAGGGGTGACAGGTGTAACACGGACATAATGCTACAAAATGTAACAGTGATATTTAGTAAAAGCCTTCATTCACAGCAACTTACAGTACAAAACTGATGCATGCTACTTTGTGTATACGGATTCAATGGTCAAAGTGGCAACTGAACCCACAAACAGAACAATATTAATGCTATGGTCTAGTGAACTCAATCAAGTGCACAGGGCCTCTCCTCCCTCCTGCTGTTCCCAAGTCTAGCTGAAAGACCAAAGGGCCTTTGCTTTGGAATGTCTGGTGTGAGAAGCTTAGGCTAGCAAAAGCTGTTTATCTTTAAAAAATATTACTTAAAACATTTCTACAGATAGCCTATGATTTTATATAATTTGTGTTTAAAGTTTGTGCATTCTCCTTATTTTTGCCACTCTTCTTTTTCTTCCATTTTCTAGCCACTTATCCAGGTGGCAAGAGAGCAAGCAGAGCAGCCCAGACGTCCTTTTCCCCATCAATTTCCTCCAGCTCCTCCTGGGGAATGCACAAGCGCCCCTAGGCCAGCTGGGAGATGAAGTCCCTCCAGCGTGTCCTTATCAGGTGCCCAAACCACCTCAACCGGCTCCTTGAGGAGCAGCAGAACGCCAGCTCAAATCTAATGCTGTGGTAGTGATCATGGTAGGAAGTGCCAGCTTAGGCTCTGTTGGGTGTGAGTAACCACAGTTAAATAACTCAAGCCTCCCATCGAGGTGCTGCTGATTCAGCAATGAGACTCTGTAATCAGCGATAATAACAATAATGACATTACGGCCCTGCTGACTGTTATCACAAGTGTACCTCAATCTCCAGGGACATGAGGGAGCCTGTTGTGCTGGCACTGCAGCTGCAAAACACACACCTTGATTCAATCTGGGGTTGAAAGGGCGCCTTGATGTTATCAGAGCATGAATAACTGTGCGTGAATAATAGTGGGGTTAACAACCCCTGGAGATGGGAGTCACAGCTTAGAGAAAGTACAAAAGTAGAAAAAAATTGCACACACACACACACACACACACACACGTACGTAGGTTTCAGGGAGATGCGTTTTATGTGTACTTGATATTTCTCACAGCTTGTGAATCACAGCCAGCATATGGCTAAGTAAGCGCTAAAGTCACATGTGATGTTTCAGAGCAATTTTGCATGTTAACTACACTCTTCCCCTGCAATCAGGGTGTCTCAGGCTCTGGGCAGCTGCTCATTAGCATCTGCAGCAGTGGCCATGTTTCCTGTTATTAGTGAAACTGCTCTGAGGAGGGCGGGCCAGACCCCAGGGTATCATGGACCTGGCCCACCCCAGCAGGACCACAAGGGCCCTGGATAGGCAGTGTGCAGTGCTACTCCATGGCTAAAATAGCCCAAATGGTTAGTGTTGCATTTTATTTATTTTTACTTAACCAGACATTTGTGACTAAAAATCTGTTTTTCAATAGAGACGCGGCCAAGGAAGCAGCATCGATGCCAAGCACAAAAACTGCAGAAGAACAATATACAGCACAGGAATGTACATCAATAAAAATGTCATCATAAAACTATTACACAGCAATGAGACATTGCTTCTCTGCTTGATGAATTATTAACTTAAAAACCTAAACTTGCATAGGTAGGTAAGCAAGAGAAATAAAGAATTACTTTAGAGAACACCACTCAGTGTAAAAGGAGTCCATCTGTTATCCCCATGGTCTAGGACAGTCCAATCAATATTTGTGAATATGAACAACATTCTCCCAAAGTCAGAAAACAGACTCAAATTTGTGACATCATCAGGTAAAAAGTCTATTAGACAAATTTTGATTGGACTGTCCTATAGGAATAAGATAGGACATCTTAAATTAAGTGTTGCTCCCATTTAAGGCTACGAAACATCTACCATTTGGCGGTCCATGTTAGCTAAAACATTATACAGTACAATGAGTGAATACACCTTAGTATTAGGTGGCGCCAATGGGAATCAAACCCCCAACACTGGCAGGGTTAGTGCGGTGTTTTTCCCATTGAGCGATACAGGACCACAGAAGTCTCTCTGACACAACCAGGCGCAGACCGATGCAGAGAATCCCTTTCACATCGCCTGCCACATGCTGAACACACTATGGGCCGGTCTGTTATCTATAATCACCTTATCTGACTTGCAGTCTGGGTGCTACTGTATAGCCCGACATCAAGCAGCACACATGACTGAGCAGATACATGGCAGTCTGAGGGATTTAGACAAGGATCAGGCGCTGCTTGACTGCCAGCGCAGCTATTTTGCTCATTTGATTTTTTTTTTTTTTTGTCTAAATAAATATGTCTGTGGGGTGGATGTAAATCACAAGCACGGGGCTTTGAGTCTACTGGGGAAAACATGCTTCTGTTTGAAGACCTAATCTGTAATTGGAGAGTTGCTTCCAAAGTGAGATATCTACCATTTGGAGAAAAAAAAAAAAAGTCACAACTAATTTTTCACAATGATTGATAGCACAAAATCCTGCTGCTTTTTAGGATAGAAACTTAAGCCTTAAAACTTAATTAACAAAATGATGACAGTTTAACAAACTGTATCCTCTACATTTCAGAGATATGAAATGATTAACTTTAAATTCCTCCACTCTGCTCAGTAGTTAAGACACATATGCTTGGATTCCAGGGAGGGGAGGATTTAAAGCTTGAAGGTTTAGGGAGGAATAGATATGCTGCATAATTAAGCAGTTCCAAGCTTTCTGCCTATTCCGTTCGAACATCCTAAGTGGTTTATGCAAAGAAGAAAAAGATATTACTCAATTTAAATATGTGTGTATCTTTTTTCTGGGCCACTGCTTAAATAAAGTGAAATAGCACACTGGTATTGATCAATGTGCAATACCTTAGAACATGTGAACATGAATATCCTGATATTGTACAGCTTTGTCTGGAAAGCTTTAAGAAAAATATTGCGCAAACCTGTATCCATGTTGTTAGTGTGTTTGTAGTAACTTGCATAATATTGGCGGGGCAAAGATCAGGTGACAATGAGTGTGACTAACAACTCCTAAAACATACAAAATATGGAAGTGTGTCTGGGCATGCAGGCCAAGCCTTCAATATGGAGAGAAGAACAATCATGCAGCTGATGAAGCCCTACTTGTGCGTTCATCGAGGCAAAGCAACAGCCACTTTCCACACTGTCAAGTTATCACTTGTTGACAAATTACAGTGTTCAAGCCTGTATCCATAGCAATGTCTCCTTGTCGTTACAGCAAAGTGGTTTGTGTGGTTTATGTTGCAACTTGTTTACCTCCCAAAAGCTATTCATGCCAATGTTACAGCCACTTACAACCTCAAAGTCAAAAACATCACACACATCACTGCCAGTTCAATTGAGTTGAACATCAAACAGCTCTTTAATTCCAATTATTTGATCTGGGATATTATCATAATTATGCTGCAGCGCCGAGGCAACAGATTTGTCACCTTGAGGTGCGAGGCTCATCCATTTCTCACTCCGTCGTTAATAGGCCCTAACCCTCCTCAAGGCTGTATAAATACAGAAGGAAGGCACAGCAATTAATCCCTCCCTCAGCATGGCGTCTTAACACAAGCTCATCAGCTTAGTATGACACATAGGAGATAATTAAATCTTGAATAAATACCAATGACTTGGTAAATTTGTACACATTGTACAAAATAAAGGATCACCTTCCTATCATTGAGCTGGACATCCCACTGCATAATCAATATCTCCATTGTCTCGAGGCTTTAAAACATCCTTCTTTATCCTGTCACCACCCCTTCATCTATATTGCCCCTTCATGATTGAAGTGGATTTAATAAGTGAAATAAATAACAGATCAAAGCTTTCCGCTGGATTCACATGGTCAGTCTATTTCACAGGGCATTTTAACATTTTGTACAGCGTGTGCATTTGTCACAGTGCAGCAAAGGACCTGCTGAACTTGAGCGGACTAGGAGAGAAGATATGAGGGTGTATGCGAGGCCCCCAAAATGGCTGCTGTCGTCGCCTTTTCTGCTGCCTCATTTCCTCCAATCAAAGGGACAGGGAGGAAAAACAGTCTGCAGGGGAGGAAATGCTTCAGCAGTTTCCCCAGCAGAAAACTGTGTCTTCTGCTAACCAGGGAACTGAGGGAGAGGCCAAGCAGCAGAGGCCAAGCAGCAGAGGCCTGTGGTGACCGATGGCCAGCCCACTGATAAGAAAAATTACCCTAAAGTTAGCTGAGAAAAAAGCAAGAACAAACAAATAAACAAAAAGAAAACAGTACTTAAAATAGGACTGAGTCAGCTACAATTGGTCTGCAAATCCCCCAAAAGAACACAAAAATAGATGTGAACACTCTGGACACATTTAAAGTATAATATAAGATCCCAAACGGGACACAAACCTTGGCACAAAGCCCATTTTATGAAATACAGCATGCAAATGTCTAGCCATAAGTCCTTACTAGAGTATGGAATCTAATTCTCTGCAAACAAGCCTCCACTGACGAAGATATTTTCCTGATCCGTATTTCAGTGACTGATTTGACTCTCTTACTGAGAAGTGCCATAGATACTAAGTCAACAAAGCGCCATGGAGACTGGGTCTAGCCATCCAGCATCAAAGATGCCTGTGAGGGGGTTGAGTTAGTGACACATGGGTGATAAAGCCCATTATAACGAGCAACGGGATAGTCTGCACTGTTAAAGCTGGCTCAGCGCTGACATCTCAGTGCAGCGTGTTCTCACTATAGAGACCCATGGGCCTCATTTAAAATAACTTATTTTAATCAAATGTTGTGCTCATGACCAAAAACAAGTAAAGGCTGCTTTTTTATATTCTTGCTACATATATTGTATGTTTCTGTAATAGAGTTAAAGTGGAAATCTTCATGTTCTTTGTTACTGTTTTTTTATTTTGTCGACATCTTTGAGTCATTGCTGTGATGTTTTTCCACTGCAAAAACTCACTTGGCAATTAAAACAGTGTGTCCAGCACTGTGACGTCTTTTTCCTTAGAGTTTCTGTTTCAGTTTGAGTTTCTGTAGGTGGCGCTCTCTTCTTTCTCTGTTCAGCCATGGTGGATATCTCTGCTCATGATAACTACCTGATAACTACCCAGTTCTTCTTCTATTTATTCCAAGCAAACCACTGTTGCTGCTGCCAGAAACGTAAAACACGTTCGCAATTTTTCCTGGGAAAGACCTACCAGACACCAGGTGCTTAGAACAGCAAATGCAAAAGCTTTCATGAATTCGGTATAGGTTCAGTCACTATTGTGTTGTATCAGCAACAGAGTAGCAAAACAAACATTTGTGTATATGAAAATCTTGTGGATTATGTCAGTGTCAAGTGTTACATTGCAATTGCCCCCTCTACAAATTTCTGACTCAAAAGATTTAATTAGCAGGAGATTTCCTAATGGTCAACTCTGACAGAGTACAGACGGTGGGAGCGGATTATCCGCTGTGTATCGAGGTAAGGGTGGATCATACAGATACTGCATAGACACATACATGCACACACACATGCATATGCACATACACACATGAGCACTCCCACCTACATAGTCTCACACACACAAATCGCTGACAAAGCTTTTCATCCTGCTTGTTTTAATTCCTCTCGCCATGAGTCAAAACCTGGAGAGTTCTTGGAAAACCAGAAATCTGGAGACATGCTCCAACTGGCCAGGCTTAGACTGCACAGCCGTTTTGTTTGTGTGTGTGTGTGTGTGTACAAAATACTATGAACACCTGTTCCTTACACTAGACTGCCCAGGTGAATCAAAGTGAAAACTGTGGTCGCTTAAATTCACTGATGGAGAGGCATAGATCAGGGAAAAGAGGCAACCTAAACATGGAATTTTAAGCTAACTGAAACATTTTTGTGCAAAAAGAGTGTACAACTAAACATTAGGTTAATACTGAACTCTGTTCTGGGCTTTTCACAGTTGGAAAAAAACTGGATTTGAACATTTGCATGGCCATCTACACAATATGTTGGGTGAGTTTCATGAGCTTTGAGCTTTTGAAACCTGTTAACATTGCCATTATGTGATATCAAATATATGTGGGCGTTTATGAAAACAAACTTTCTTTCTTCATCCATGAAAATCTTACCTTTGGCTGATAAATGTGTTTTGTCCAACAGTAGCAATTAGCGTGGGGGAGTACTGAGTGAAAACATTTATTTCTAAAATTTCTTTTAATAGTCATATCCACCCACTGCAGATAAAAATGTTTGGTTCTATTGCAAAACATGCATTATATCCCATTGGGAAAATAAAGTATTCTTTATAGCTGATGAGCCTCATGAGTCTGATTTCTTCACCCCTTCACCTATATCATCATTTAATATCATCTTGAAGTTGCTGTTGACCTTTGTCTCCTTACTGCTAACTACATGAAATTCCTATCAGGAATTTGAGCTGTGGATGTGAGTGTCGGCTAAATGCCTGAAAAGACAAAATTTAAAAAACGAGTAGATATAATATGAGTAGAGTCAACTGCATGATAAAGAGCAGACAGGGAAATAACAAGTACGGTCAGGTGTCACCTTCCAAATCAGTTGAAGTTATGACACATCTCAGAGGCAATCATGAAGCGAACGCTATATATGAAAACTGATAGGTAATGGGCTTGAGACCACCATGTCAATTACCTTATCCACATCCAAATGACATCTGAGGCACTGAGAACAACAGTTTGATTTGGCTCTATCTAGCTGCATGATGAAAATAATAATGAACCCAACATGCCATGTCATTCATATTCCATCTTCATGTGCCAAGAGTCTTGAGAAACACCTCCTCCCTCAATAACCATGGAGCCGCAGATGAGCGGAGCCCTTAACCCCTAATGCGCCAGTGGAGCTGCAAGCAAACCGTAGCTAGTTTTACTTGGCAGCTCCCAGGTAAGAATATGAATAATTGTATGAATAAGATGCATCACATTTCAGAAAAAGACTATGCATGCTCAGCTAAACACCTCAGCTGCTAAATGAAGGTAAAAACAAACATCGGTGCTGAGGCAAGGCAAAAAGGAAAAGCAGCAGGCTGGGAATTACAAGACTGTATTACAACACATTTCATTTGGCAAATCATAACTCACGGAAATCTTAATTTATCAGATTTCTTACTTTCAGTGAACTTCTAAATCAGTGACTAAGCTGCTTTGACAGTGTCAAGGTATTGCATGTAATTTACAAATGTAACATACCGGTAATATATATATGTAAAGCTAGTACAATTACTGCTGTGTATTATATGCTAATACATGTACAAGGCATCTGCATAATTATACAACAAAAACAAAATGTTTGGCATGTTTCCAAAGGCAAAATCATGCAGCCTTGAACACAATCATAATGAACCAACAGTAGCATTCGACAAAGAAAAACTCTTCAATATCATTACTGAGCAACACCCCAACATAAATCAGTCAGATGAGTCAGTGTGGTGGGTGTGTGCAGGCAGGGAGTAAACCGCCCATCGGAGCACACACACTCCAGCCGGCAGTCTTGTGCATATAGGCCACAGCTCTTGTTCATCCTGAGTATAAGTCCCAGCAGCAACACAAAGCACTCTCAAGTTGCCCAGTCAGCTGGACCAGCCAGTGTCACAGCAATCACTCTAGTACAAGAAACAAAGGTGATTCGATACACTGATGAAACGTTACCTTCCCTGAGCCGTTCACACATGGGTCTAAAGAGTGGGAGTGGCACAGAGAGGGAAAAACACACTCATCCTCTCATCCTCTGCTGGAAGACTTCTATCCAAACCATGTATTTTTTGACTGTTTGTGATCCAAATTTAAATTTCTAGTAAAAACAAAGGAGAGAAGTGCTCATTGGGGCTGGTATATACCTTTGTTTGCCTTCTACAATGTTAGTCCTGTGGGCCTCTGCCTAATTGGCAGCCTCTGCTGTCTGTCAGTGTGTTAAATTCTGGAATTGTTTATGTAACATCAGCAATATTTTTGCAAGAATTTTGACTGAGAGCAAAGTATTCTTAATGAGAATACATTTCACAAATTCACTGCTGCCCCAAGCCATAAAATACAGAATCGTACGTGGGAGTTGCTGCATGCATTATGATACGCCGGTTCGGATTAAAGCACCCACTGTGCCCGGGCATCCGGTGCTAGTGTTAATTGGGCACTTCCTAGCCTTGGGGAACAAATGACTGAACCATGGAAGGATCAATGACGTATATTGATTCTACCTTGTTAGGGCCATCCAGGGTAACGGTGCATCTACAAACGCTCATTAGCAGGCTACTTCCTCTGAATATCAAACGATGGTGGGAGGCTTACTGATGAGGGTCAAAGGATCGTACGTAGGCTAAAAGCAAGTTAGTAAACACTGATGATGCAGCATCAAGCGCATCCTGGCTGTCCTGACAACGGAAAATTAGCGCTGATGGGGGAAAGGTTGAAGCCAGGAAAATGATTCTCAAGGACTAGTATACTCCTCATTTGCAAAAATTATGTTGATCACTCTGATGGGAAAAGATACATTTCAACAAATCCAAATCACAAACACACAAAAAAGTGAAGATATCGGGATCACTTTTAGAATACTTGGAAGAGAATGACTGAACTGATTTTCACCTGGATTGTACCAACCACCCACTGTTTGTACAGGCATTTCTGGATTGTAGTTGACAAATGACTGAACTAGATCTAACTCCACTACCTCACTATACCATTAGGCTCTTACATGTATAACATTGGTCTGGCAGTCCTTCTTTTCCCTTCCCCTCCCAGGTGTTGCATGTTGTTGTAGGCCCCATGTCTTTTCTTGTTAAGACCTTATAAAAACCCAGAAATGTGCATTCTGGTTGAAAATAACTGTCCCCATACAAACAGGGTGCACTGATGTTTTGACTCATCCAGTTTAGTTTGAGAAGATCCTGCCTGCGACGATGAGGGATCATAGTCTAGTAAACCCACAGACAGTCAAAACTAAGCCAAAACTGAACACTTTCCCATGGTTGAGTTGCCATTTTGTCCCCTCTTGGGGAGTGTTCCTTTTTTTGTTCTTTTTTAGTATGATACGACATATTGATGTTGCAAAACAGACATTTTTGCAATTTTAATCATTTAACATTTCTGCTTTTTCAACTTATTTTCCCCTTATTTATTTTTTTTTTAAAGATTTATTTTAGGCATTTTATGCTTTATTTGACAGAGATAGTGTGAGAGAGAGATAGGAAGGTATGGGAGAGAAAGAGGGGAGGACATGCAGCAAATGACCGCGGGCTAGATTCGAACCCGAGTTGCAGCGGGAAGGACTGAGCCTTATATGGTACGCGCTCTACTCTGTGAGCCACCAGGGTGCCCCATTTTCCCCTTATTTTTTGACAGCTAACGGGGAGCTCCAGTTTTTGTGTCTAGATGGTTTCCAGAGTGCACCGGGGCATCGGAAAAGCACTTACCTGTCAGATGAGCTTGAAGATGCGTGCTGTGGGTTCAACTAAAGAGCTTAACCTTTGCTATCGTTACACCCTTTGAATGTCAAAGACTTGTGGAGTTTCATGGGTATGTACAGGGGGGTTTCTAAAGCTGTGAAAACAAGTACTGTATATAAGTACTCAGTAATAATTCAGCAAACATAATGTATGGAAACACTTAGGCCAATTTTCTGCTGACACATAATGGATTGTAATGTAATATGTACATTGTAGTATCATGGGAGAACCTACATCATTTTCAGCAAAGAAAACTTTGTCAGTACTGACTGGAATAGATTAGGTTTGTACACTATGTGCTCACATAGTAGTTGCAAGTACATTATGAATTAGGAGGTTTTTCATTAGCAACTAAGACAGTAATATTGTATATTTACTTTTCCATAAGTTAATACACTGGATTAATGGCATTGTGAAGTAAAGTGTTTAGGGCTGGGTATTGTTTGAATATTTCCAACCGTATTATAAATATTAAAACTATTTAATAGCTTAATTTTTCAATATTTATAACTATGTCAACATTACTCCACATTTAGAACAATTTTTATTGCCGTTTTTCTCTTGCACTCAAACACGGTGCGGCTCTCTTGCCTCAAGTTAACATCGTGCTTCATTAGGTTCGAGGTGTTGCCGCTGTGGCAGCTATTTTCTTGTCACAAATATTGCACCACGCGCTGTCAGTCACCATCAATTTATTCAAATGTAGCAGAGCTTGGACCGTTTCCATGACATTGTGTATGTGCTTTGAGCAAACCAAGAGACGAAGGTGTGGTGACGCCTGCACAAGTTTGTTTTCTTGTCTGTGGCAACTAGTTATCTAGCGAGCCAATCAGCAGTCATTTCAGGTTTTAGCACAGGTATGGTGATTGGATGAAAGATTAACCATTAAAAAAAACAAAACAAACATATTTCGGTAGTATCGATGCGATCGTCAGTATCCGCCCTGAAAGTGTTACCTAATTATACATAGTTTTACCTACAACTGCTTTTGTTTTGTGCTTTCACTGAGGAGCCCATCAAAGACAGTTATGTCTCATGCAATGAGACAGTTATTCCTAGTTCTGACTGGATGAGTGATGCTGTGAAATAATGTATAGACTTAACCTCAGAGCTAATGATCAGTAGTACCAAATCAATTGCAGCGGCTTACATCGATGGATTTGTATAAAAAGCTAAAATATGTGAATTAAAATGGGACAAGAGTGATAAATTATTAAAAAAGTGATGACTAGTTAACTTCTGCTAGTAGACTAAAGGTGATGTGAAGAAGTCAAGAATATTCCTTGATATAAATCAATCAACAGAATGAATGGAGTTCTTATGTAAGCATGAACGACCAGAGGTACAACGAATGTTCAAGTTACTCCGGCTCCGTTATCTACAAGCTTAGGACACGGAGATGAAATAAGAATTCAACACATACTTGTTGAGAGGCGCTGCTGCCGGAACATTTTGGCCTGACAAACGAGGGAGGGAGGGGTATTGTAAACCTCATCGTGATTCACATTCATTGATTACTGATTCTGAAACTGACAGCAACCATTATGTGAACTTAAAGACACAATACCAGTATATCTATTCATAGGATATGAATTAGGAAAGCTTTAGAAAAAGGCAACTATTGAGTTTCTTTCACCCATAAAGTTCTTTATGGGTGAAAAATAAACTCAATAGTCATTGAATTAAGTTTTTGTACATTGGCCGACACCAGTCTTGTTATGAAACACCTCTTGAATCAGTTGACCATGAGATCAGCAAGTAAGTCTAAAAGCCAAAACCAAGAATGAAGTCTGCTGATACTTCATGCTTTGCAACTGTACTCATTCAACTCCAAACTCCCAATTTGCCAGTTCCTGTTCACTAAACAGCAGCTATTGCAGAAACTGGTGAAACACTTGGAGGATGGACTGCCCACTCTCATTTGATAGAAAAGAGTAGACATTATGAACACTTTACCAATGAAAGTGTAATGCTGTTCAGAGGAGTGCAGTATTTCCATCACACGCACAAAAGAGCCTCATCAAGAACGGCATCCACACCTGGCAACAGCATTTCTAAAGTTACAGTGAACATGAGGGAAAAAAATAAGCACTTCCAGACAATCTGAAGCTGTGCTCATCAGACTGACAGCTCATCAAACTGAGAAATATGGGTCAGAGATAATCCAAGAAAAAAAAAAAAACTAATCTAATCGCAGTCCATTAATAACTTCAAATTACAACCTTGACAACAGTACGTGGGGGTGCCATGTAGTGCCATTCATTTCACATTATTGGAATGAAACAAAATGAAATAAATGACCAGGAGGAAAAGGAGGAGGAGGAAATCCACCCACTCATTTCGATGATGATGGAACAACACTCTGCCAGGAGGGGTGAAAGTGGGTCAAGTGTTGTGTGGAGATATCCCTCTCATTTTTCATCTGGAGATGAAAATAATCTCTAAAGTAGTGAGGTAGGGCGCTGCCTCCTTCACAGGCCGAGGAAAGGCTTGGTCTCTATACCGAATGAGGTTGATTTGATACTGAAAGGTGCCGGTTTGGCACAGAAAGACGTTGGTTCGATGCTGCAGGGCCAGCGCCTGAGAAAGCAATCTGGACACACAGTGAACAATAAAAGCCACATTAGGAGCCCTGGGTGACCGATGGAGGTTCGGTGGTTATTGATTTAGGTATTTAGGTAAATGCAGTGTTTTTCCCCTGAGAAAAAGAGAGAAGTGTCATCTGCTGTGGCATGAAACTGGGCATCTGAAAAGTTTTAGCAATGTCTGCTGTGTTTCATGGCCCTCTTTTCAATGGGGATGATTGCTGAAGAGCTTGGATGATTGCCTACGTATTTTCAGAAGAATTATATATAAAAAAAGCTGTAGCTGTAACTTGGAGCCATCTCGGGCATGTTTAACATGAGTGTAATTAAAATGTCTCACCTGATGATTCTCCACAAGTTTAGTCTCTATTTGATCGGTGCCTATTTAAAGCAGGCGGAAATCAAGAGAGGATGGAAAACAACCTGCTAGAATATGGATTGCTTCAATGAGCCAGAGCGTCTGGGTGAAAGGGAACATCCTCTCATTGTGCAAACTAGAGGCACATGCACACATCCAGACACAGCGCTGTCTCGAGTGTGCATCAGCAAAATACTACTAAAACTTGCATATTGGTAGCTGCCTTTTCACCATTTATTACGATGATAATATTTTGAAGCACAAGCAATCTTTGAAATTAAACACAAAGCACACTTCCTCATATGTATAGGCATTTTCAGTTGCAATCATTCCAGTTGTACCCCATGTTTTAATTTGTCACAACATGTGGTGATTAGGCAGCTGATGGTGTGTGGGTTTTAATAATCATCACCTTCCCGAGCGGACGTATGTATGTTTGCATCACGCCTTCACATCATTCACATCAGCCTCAGTGCCGCCTGTGATTCCAGATGCCTGGAGAGATAGTGAAGGGATGCCAGCGGGATGGGAGCTTCACCCACAGGGAAGAGTGCCTGGCTACAGAGAAGCCAGTGGGGTGGACGTTTAAGGGAGCGCTTGAGCTGAATTACAGTTGCCATGATGCCCACACAACCTTTCCAACTGTCTAGAAGCCACAAATTACAGTAAAGTGCTTTGGTGTCACTTGGCAGAAAGTTGTTCTCATCACAGCAACTTCTACCATTTAATTAAACTTCTCAACAGTAAAAGCAGCAGTACTATTACCTAATTGGAGTTGAATGGAGACACTGTGAGTTACCCAGTACATTGGCTACTACTGTATTCTCTGTTTTTAGCCTGAACTTTTGAGTATATCACTATTGTTACAGTGACACCTTGAGTTATAGTCTTCTTTAATTCTGCAGCTACAGTGAGACAGTTGCCTTCAGGCCCGTCGAGGTCCAGCACTGTACAAAAGATACAATTCAGCGACATTTCGCGAACAAGTAAGGAAGAAACTTAAATTATAAAACCAAGTGTCAGTATTATAATCAGTGTAAAGTTTAATTTTTCCTTTTCCTCAGCGCACTACTCAATTCAAACACCTTTGTTTCCGTCTTCTAGGTCCAGCATTAAATTACATTTTATATTTTTGACATTCAGCTGATTATCCAGAATAACTTTAGGAGGATTAGGAGAATAAGTTTAAATTGTTAGCTCACCAACACTGCAAGCAACCAAAAGTAAGGAGTGCAAGTGTGAAAACCGCAGTGCCCTCACAACAGATCTAACAAGTATTTTGTGCTTCGAGAATGATACTTTATGACAGAGATGCGCTAGGGAGAGAAATAAGAGCCAGGAAGAAAGAGCAGAAAAGTTTTTTTTTCTGAAGAAGAAGATGGGAGAATGAGGAAGGGGAGAGGGAGATGTGCGCTGTGCCTCCTCTGTCAAACCAAGTGTAGTGTGTCTCATGTGCTGCTGGTGGGAGGCCTGGTCAGAAGCAGGGAAATGTACCAAGTGTACAAAATATTAGGACGACCCTCCTAATATTGACCAGCATCCGATTTTGTAAACTCCATGTCTCAAATGTCTCAAGGATTTAAAGTCTTTAACCCGTCTCCTTCTCTTCATCTTATGCTATGGTCACACAGCAGGCAAATCCAATTTGTTTTTCAAATATGATCTTTAAAGCTGACTGTCCACAATGCAAGTGCCCAGATCGGATTTGTGTGTTCAGACAGTATGATTATTTGCTGTCATTATGACATTGACATCGGTTATTATGACATTAACAATGCTTATTACAACTGTTTTTATGATGGAATTTTCTTGTTGCAGCACAGAAGACATTTGTGGGAGGAGGCAGGAAACTTAATTTGTCCAGGCACCAGTTTTTTCCATGTTTGTTGCTCTCCACTCTTCTTGTCACAACATGTGACATCAAATACATGTCGAGTGGGGAGTGACGGGAAAAAAATGACGGGTTGAATTTTAAACCAGCTGCGAATGTGGTTTAAATCTGATCGGATTCCATGAATTTGCTTGCTGTTCAGACTTAAAGTAGTTTTTGCTCATTTATTACATTTTCCATCCCTTTATTGCTAATTGTGACAGTATTTACATGCATACGCCACGATTAAAGATATTTTTAAATCAGTTTTGCCATACCTCAGCTCATTCACTCCCATTCAATTCCAAACAGCATAGAAAACATCTCCAGAGAATAATTCAGTCAGTAAAGGTAATCCATCAATGTGAATGAGAGGCCATCAATCGCGTTTTGCATAGTTGCATCAGAATGCTACTATCAGGCTATACACTACACAAGTTTTGCTCACCGTTTCATATTAATGCGTGTATTCGTGAACACTGCGAAAGCAGAGACGAGACATGAGGGGACGTCTTACTTTCGCTTTCTGCTTCCGGTTTCCGCATTTTCCTCTCCAAATTAAAACTTTCTACCAATAGCTAACATTTTCTGTGCCTTCTGTCAATCACAACGCATTCAAGCCAACAGAAAAACCAAATCAAGACACCAGCTACAGTCCGTAAAATGAAAAGGAAAATAAAGCTTGATTTTACACAATTATAGCTTATAATAGGTGCCCCCTCTTTATTGGGAGTAACTTGTAATATTTAGACACCATTTGTTTAAAAATATTTACTTAATCTTAAACATGATCACAACATGATTAAAGCACTGGAAAATGCTCTACAGTGTTGTAAAGCAGTATGGGAATGCAGGAAATTAGCAAAATCTCCAATCACGCTGGAATTATCCTTTAAGAAAAAATATCTGACTTGCATCGGATATGTGAGAAAAATTGGGTTTGAGCCGTCTGCTTGAACACAGCTGAAATCTCCCTGACTGATTTAACAGGTGAAATCAATAAGGGATAATAGCTTTTACATTGATTCACCTGGTCAGTGTATTTCATGGAATGAGCAGGTGCTCCTTATTTTGTACACTCAGCGTAATCTAGGCAGCAGTCTTTCTCTTTGCCTGCATGTTTCTCTGTGCTGTAACCAACAGCAGGTGTACAGCCTCCGGATCCTCTATCCAAGCCTTATATGAAGACGTTTCTTTTGCTTTTTTTGCAGACCGAGGCACCTTTAGCAGCATTACAGTCTCATCCGTTTCATCTGGATGTGATGTTCCTTCTTGCTGGTTTTTAAAGCCATTTTAATGGGGGAGAATCAACTTCCACACCGAGCAAACCTGGCATGATAGGAGCTTGCATTAATAGCCCATTCTGGCTATTCAAGCATATAATTGTCTATTCAATGAACTGTTCATAAAATGGTCTACCAATTTGGGAATGAAACAGAAAATGCAGGAGGACTTTATTTTGGGGTATTCAGGGCAGACATTAGTCCACTGATGACTCCTGATAAATGGTCCATTTTATAAATCTATTAAAAAAAATGACTGTATGACTGAAAGTGTGTAAAGGCAGCAGATTTGCAGTTCATTACAAACCAGTCTTGTTAGAGTTCTCCCGCAGTCTCTGAACGCTTTCAACAAAGGTGTTAGTCAGCTTCCATTTAATTCTGATGTTTCCCACACAGTGTGAACCTAAAGTATTTTATCCAACAAATGCCGCAGATCTCACTACTTTCACAACCGCCCCATCATTTCCCCATGATCAGGTTCTTTCCGTGGGGAGCAAATGTCAGAGTCGATGCGGCAGTATATCACTGAAACTTAGCCTACTTCAAGCTTTAATTACCTTCAGCAAATATTTATTGTGTAGACCGCCTCAAGAAACGCTGCTCTAGGGTGTCTTCTTCCCGTCTTTCCTCTGACTCTCCACAGCGCGCTGTCAGGCAAAGCAGAAAAGCCCTATAAATATTTTTTCAAACTGCTTTGACCAGTGCCAGACTGCGCACCTTTATTTTCCTTTGATTCAACCTATGGGGGTGTTTCCTAGATCCTCTTTGCTTTGACACAATGTTCCCCACCGTCTCCTGCAAGGCTCCAAGGAATGGAAAACAATGGCTGAGGCGGTTGTGTCTGGACCCCTCCCGGTCCGCCTGCCTGCCTTGTGAGGTTGGGAGAAAGTAATTCTGGGGTTGGCTCCTAATCATAGGTGCTGCTGATACTGTGGCCTGGAAAGCAAACAGCTGACAAAGGCATCCGTGGCATGCAGAGACACGGTGCGAGCCATTGTTGTACTGTGCGGGCGAACAGACCTCACCGATGCCTTAGTTCACTCCGGTCGCTTCAGTCTGATTGTTTTTCATGGCCAGGAGGAAAGCAAAAAGCGGAACGACTAGTAGGTTGTATCAAGGTGCCATCTGTATGTCTGGTCGAGGCTCTTCACCACCATCTGTGTGTGTTGACATCACACCGAGTTCTGTCCTCTACTGCAAGTGGCTGCTGCCTGAGCCCGGCTGGACGGGAGGCAGGGCCAGACAAGCAGGTGCCGTCACGGTGAACTCGGCTTTCTCCGCTCCACAAGCTTTCTGCTCCTCTGAATCTTTGTCTTTTCTATTACTTCATATTGCCACATAAAATGCAGGGAAACAGTAATCTCCCATTAGAAATGAAAGGGTGTTATATGTCTGAAATACACTGAAATCATGAAATAAGCTGAAAAACTGCCTCCTTCCTCAAGCAGAGAGGACTAGACAATAACATCAAATGTTTCTCACCTAAAGTGCGATGCAGAGACACCTGGGGCACTGAAGACATTAAAAACCATAGAAAGGATTGTTCTCATTTTACAATAATGAACATTTTTCATCTACAAAAGGGAATGTTTGGAATCTGTGGCTGTGGACCCCACATGGTGGGAACATAACCAAGAATGAAACAAAAACAAGCAGACTTGTTATCCAGTCAAGGAGGTATTGTTACCTTTTTCAGAGGGGAACCACAGCTCTGACATAATAACTCTGCACCTCCCACTTTGGGTGCTTGGCTTTGAAGAGAGCTCAAGTTCAAAACCAACAAAAGACAACATGCCAATGGCTCTAAGGTTCCTGCGAGGGTTAATTAATGACAACTAGCATTGGAAATCTTTCCTGCTCAAATAAGGCGAGGCAGGTCCGCTAACTTTTGAAAAGAACTTCTCTTCCTTTTCCCCCTGGCTCTCATTTATTTACCTCACACTTCTCTATCATCCATGATCGTTCACTGACCTCATTGCTTCAGGACAGGTAATAATAACAAGTCATTTTTTACAAGTCAGTCTTCCACTCCCACATAGATAATTCTTCACCCTGCCACAGCTTCGCATGTACCTTAAAGCGGATCTTATCACAGGTACAAGTAGATACAGTACATCTTACAGATGTGTGCAATTGTGTTTCCATAATGACAACAAATATCTGGCACACTATTTTGAGAATGAGCATTCCTCTGTCAGTTTACCCCCTTAGGAGCAGTTATATAAAGCTTGATATACTCAGCTAAAATGATATTTTGAGCCGCATGGCAGAGCAAAGCAGAACGCCTGGGACACAAAATCAATAATAGTCTCAAACGGCCAGCAGGATCAGCTACAATCTATACAACGTAACTCTGGACGACATGTCTTATCAGCTGCATAACTAAACTCTGACCAGTGATATGACTTGGTTATTATATTGAATTGATATGGTTGATTGCGGCAATCCTTAACTATGCATGCAACTATGAGTCAAGGGTGGATAAAGAACAAATGGTTTAAGAGCTCTTAAACAGAACCCATATTCAGGGGAGTGTATGTGTGTGTGTGTGTGTGTGTGTGTGTGTGTGTGCGTGTGTGTGTGTGTGTGTGTGTGTGTGTGTGTGTGTGTGTGTGTAAAAGAGTGGGTAACCAGTAAGAGGATTACTGTTGTGGACACAGGTGCATTCCACTGAATTCCTCCCTGTTTTGACCCATCATATCTCCTATCTACCTTTAATTCTCCAAAAGTAAGATTTTGAAATCAAGGGTTATGTTTTAAATGCTTTCCAACTAAACTCAAGCTATTCTAATGCATTACATTAAATTCTCTGAATGTCAGACCATAGGCATTTCTCTCTATAATTCAACAAATGTATAGTAGTGTGTATGCTTGCTATTTTTTCCCCCAGCTAACCTGAAAATGTCCACCTCTATATAATTTGCAAAAAGTCCCTCGGCTGAAATCTGAGCGGTGTGAATGTCAAAGTAACATTTATTTTCTCACGTGCCACACAATATGACTCAATGTCATGACCTGAATGTGTTCTCACAGTGCCGGCTGCCCTCAGGAGCCCCAGTAACCAAGCAGGAGCACAAACAAGTCAAAAAAGCAGTTTAAAAAGACTCGATTTAAAGAATCTATTTCCAGATGTTGTACCCAAGTGACAACAAAGTAGTCAGAGACTGGGAGGTGTGAAAGGGGCAGCAAGAGAGACCTAATGGTTAGAGAGACTTACACCAAATGTGTCCTCTCAGTGGTTTAAGTTTCCTTGAGCAAGACACTGAACTCCTACCTCATTTTAATTCCCTCTGGATAAGTGCTAAATGAATTAAATCTAGCCTAAATGCTGTGGTCTTATAATGCAATAATCCAATGTTTGTGGTTGCATGCAATTTCTGACTTGATAGGTTCGTGAAATGTTAAAGTCACCAGGGACATCTACAACAGGCTTAGTCCAAACCGCAATCCTCACCCTCAACCAAAAGAAAATCTAGTGGTGTTATGAATTACGCAAATCCAAGTGACATGAGTGATGCACATGAGCAAGCACAAATGCATGTACATGTGGAGGAGTCTGCATTCAGCCTCTGTAGCTTAACTTGTATCGGGGCGAAGGCGATATGTAGCTTCACGGGCATTGCTTTTGATGTGACATGGGTTGTAGTTATACACGACATAAACAAAATCAGGTGTATTCATGAATTATCCCAATTTCCTCCAAAAGGGAAACCCTACATATAGGATACAACATCATGGGCGTGTCCATTGTCTTGCTAGAAGAATTTCCACTAGTATTTCTGAGCGCACATGACACCAGAGAGCCATGGGACAAGTACTGAGCCTAAAGCCTTTAATGGGTAAAAACAAATGATTTTCTAATAGCTCTGACAGGCGTAAAACTGCGGCAAACACCGGCAATGCCCAATGACTCAACCTCTGTCAATGAAACCATGGAAACTTCCTTTACAAAAAAGAAAAATCCTATAATACATTTTAGTACTATACTATATCACAGCATACCTATAGGAACATTATAGGAATGTCATTGATACCATAGGGGATAAAACAAAAAATAATATAACATACGATAAACTCAATAGTAACCTCACACACACACTATAAGAATATTGTAGTCATTTTTGTTTATGTAGAAAAATGTCCTAAAAGAAGAAATAACTTTCTCTGAATTGTATCATAAAACTCACATAGCAACGTGAAATAACATGCTAGCCAAACCAAAACACTCACCTGTCTGAAGGCTACTGCCACTTTTGTTTCTGTCAGAGTTAGCTTAAGTTCCCCAGTAAAGTTGAGGCTTTTTTTCTTTCTCAACAGCCCACCCAGGCAAACTGTCCCCCCAGTGACAAATGGGGACAGTCCGTGTCAAAGGTAGGAAGGTGGGTGGCCGGCAAATGTTGACAGAGATAGCCGAAGTTAACACCGAAAACAAAAGAGAAAAAGGCGTCCTGTGCTCCGCGGGAAGCAGCGGGGTGAGTAAAGGACGGGACCGATGCGAAGTGAGCGGTGTAAAGTCCTGAAGGGCTGCGGCTTTGGTCTAATAGTCCCGTCTCATGTTTTCAGTAAGTACTCCGGGGTTTGTGTCCTCTCTCTCTCTCTCTCTCTCTTTCTCTCTCTCTCTTTCGGTAAAGCGTGCCTTGTCTCCGTGAGCTGCGGCGGACACTGGGCTAGTAATTCAATGGACTGACTAGTGGGAGGAGTTGAGTCTTTATCTGCTGCCCTCTCGTACAGTGAGAGAGCGTCACCAGCTGACTTTACTCCTGTGATGCGTTCAGGTAATGTCGGAAGGAGCGGAAAGACCGGGATGAGATTTCGTTAAAGCACACTGTTTTCAGTGTAGCTGCAGCGAGGCGAAAGAGTGGGTTCTAGTGCGAGACGGAACTGGGGCGCGTGACTGTGACTTTCTGTGTGGGTTCTGAGGTCGCGTAAAAAAAAAAAAAGAATATAATCAACAGTACAGTCAGTGATTCTTTTAACTGTGTTTTCCACTTGGATTTGATGGTCTACAAAATGCAAGAACGTATTTTAAATCAATAATAGGCCTATTAATGGTGATGATGTTGAAATAGTAGACAACTGGAGTGAAAAAATCCATATCTTCTGCAGCTGTTGATTGAATGTGAGCTATTTCATTGTGATAAGTGGCTGTCTAACTTGACGCAATGGCACATGTAGCCAACTTTACGCACAGCCATGGGCGTCAGTTGGGTAGCCTATAGCAAGGTGATGCATTTACCATACCTCAAACCTAAATGAGTCTAAACTTGATCTCGTAGTTTTCATCTATTTTAGGCTAAATTAAGTGTCATGAATCGACGCCTTGCGCATAGCGCGCAGTAAGGCTCAATCCTACCCAAACAGCAAATGTAAAGACATGTTGGCCTGAATCAGCTATATAGATTACTGGTCACTTCATGTGTGTGCATGGTTTGTATGTGCGTATAGACACTTCTTGTGCGCAAATCTCAAAGCAATGGATTGAAAACGGTTGAAATTAAGTAGCCTACAGAATTAATGCTATTCTCTACAGTAGGCTATATAGAAGCCATTCAACCACCTTTTCAGCTCAGAAAACGTGATTTAGTGTTGATTCCCTCCTTAACTCGGAACGCCCACATCCAAAATAATTTGTATTTGTGAATTTAAAATGGTGATTAGTGTGAATATCGTAATGTGAATATAACTGATATTTTGATTTGTATTAGCCTACCCTGGACTGCTGACATCGGTGGATTCCCTGCTATGACTTGAACGCAGCATTATCCACATACAATTCATGGCCAGAGAGCTTCATTTTAAATATTGTTTTGTTATTTATTTATTTGTTTTGTTTTTCAAACCGGCAGATTTAATCACACTCATTTTAGATATTTGTCTTGGGATCCCATTTTGACCCAAAGGCTGGGGAAGCCTTTGGGCCTGAATGGTTGAATGGTTGAATGGTCCACATCCCATTGTTGCTTTCACTCAACCGCACCCATAAAAGTGCATTAGGATTACATAATCACATATTGTAGATATTGAATAATGAATGGACAGTATAAATCAAGGGCAACATGTTTAGTTCACTGTTTATTGTGTCTCTTGCAGTGTGAGGTCCCATTGTCCTTGACAGAAAATGTTCCAGTATTAAGCATTATATTATATTATATTATATCATATTATATTATATTATATTATATTATATTATATTATATTATATTATATTATATACACTATTGTACATACTGTATGGGCCTACACTTATCAACACTTTCAGAGTTAACTTCACGATTTTTATGTCATTATGTAAGTAGGTTTTCAACATGTCTCTGCACCAAGGCTACACAGACAAATTCCTCTATATATTTATTGTACTTGTGAATACTGTGTGGCAGCTTGTCGGGAGGTCTCAGGTGTGTGAAATCACACACCAACAGATTCAGCAAATGCAGAGTTGTGAAAAAGTACAGATTCACAGAATCATCAGTGCTGTTTGTTTTCAGTGTTTCAGTTTTCAACCTTTTTCAGATCGGTTCTATTGAACTAGTTAGCTTCAACAGCTTCAAGCACATTCTGGTGTCAAGTGGAGAAAGGGATAACTGTTGATCACCAACAGATTGATCACCAAGGAAACGGGCACTGCTGTGATGCTGCCAATAAATTTGCATCATTCTGATGGAAATGAATAGTTTGACAGGTGTGTGTGTGTGTGTGTGTGTGTGTGTGTGTGTGTGTGTGTGTGTGTGTGTGTGTGTTCTTAAATCAGGCCAGCACTGGGGTCTGAGACCAGAGACGCGCAGGACAAGTGATCCAGCTTGAGCCTGTGTTAAAATTGCTTGCATCAGTGTGCAGTAAAAACTGCTCCTAAAAATAACTGAACATCATAATAACATTAGCCTACCCTGGACTGCTGACATCGGTGGATTCCCTGCTATGACTTGAACGCAGCATTATCCACATACAATTCATGGCCAGAGAGCTTCATTTTAAATATCCACCAATTTATTAAAAATGTCCCCAGTCTATTACTACATCATACAGTGGACAGTCCCGGTCATCAGTTCTGAGTGACTGAATCGCGTTCTATTATCGTTGTAAAAGGGTTGTCACGAGGCCGTGCCACATGACACCTAGGCCTAGCTGTTCTAAAATAAATCATGCCTTTATTTGATTTTATGAAACACACAGTGCAATAAAACAACTTAATTGTTAATCATTACATTTTAGCATAGCAATATAGTAGGCCTACCTGAACAGTAGTAAATAAGGTTGCTAAGCGACACATTGTGGTAGCTATGAGCGGTGATTTTTGGTTAACGTGAATAATGAAATTAACTGATATGCACGTCACCTGTGAGATTATAGTTTGCTGTTCAAGAACTATATTGCTTGGGAGAAAGAATAAAATTGAGGCTAACTATTATTAGCATGTATTATCGATTGAAGATCAAATATTGAACACTTTCTTGTTTAATACAATGTTGTGCTATTGACGTTTTATAAAAGAAAACTTGTTACAATGTAAAGCACAGCCTCTTGGTTTATGTCACACCAAATGAACAAATAAATACATTCTCTCTCTCTCTCTCTCTCTCTCTCTCTTTTTTTTTTTTCTCTCTCACACACACACACACACACACACACACACACACACACACACGCATGCTTTCATAGATCATGGTAGCTAAAGGCCTACCTAACAGCAGACAATGAGAGATATTGAACAAAATGCAGTCTTGGTTACTGCAAGGCAGCAATCCTATTAATGAATGGCAGAGATTGAAGCCCACTGTCATTGTACCCAACTGGCGTGTCTGGTGTTTGTTTGGTTATTTCACACACACACACACACACACACACACACACACACACACACACAGCCTTATTTCAATCAAACCAATCTGTGTTTCTCGGTCCCTTATGGAAAGGCAGAAGGGCAGTATAACAGGTACGTTCAGTGAAAAGCAAAGTAAGAAAAAACCCAGATTGGACTGTATCGTACAATACTGTACAGTACTGTACAATACTGTACAGTACTGTACAATTCATGGCCAGAGAGCTTCAGTTTGCTCGCATCAGTACTGTACAGTAGTGAGACCTTCTTCTGAATATCATTCAAGATCATTGCACATTCCTGAATTTCCCCAAGGGGATTAATAAAGTGCTATCTTATCTTATATGGTACATGCTATTCAAATAAGTTTGATTAATCCATCAGACAAAATCACAAGTAATCAACCTTGGAGAGTTTCCAGGGCCAGACTTTGTCACCTTCAACCATATTGACAAGACAACTCATCAAACACAACCGATTTATTGATTTTTGTCACAAGAACACAGTCTGCAGTCATAATCACAAGACAGCTTGTGCAATGTAAGCAGTGACAAACAACCAAATGACCTCATGATTGACCCATTTCAGTATTCATCTGTCCATCGACTTCTCCTGTATGGAATATAAATGGTGTACAGTGCAGTAAGTGAATGAAACAAACAGCAACATGTTTTTTTTTGTTTTGTTATTTATTTATTTGTTTTGTTTTTCAAACCGGCAGATTTAATCACACTCATTTTAGATATTTGTCTTGGGATCCCATTTTGACCCAAAGGCTGGGGAAGCCTTTGGGCCTGAATGGTTGAATGGTTGAATGGTCCACATCCCATTGTTGCTTTCACTCAACCGCACCCATAAAAGTGCATTAGGATTACATAATCACATATTGTAGATATTGAATAATGAATGGACAGTATAAATCAAGGGCAACATGTTTAGTTCACTGTTTATTGTGTCTCTTGCAGTGTGAGGTCCCATTGTCCTTGACAGAAAATGTTCCAGTATTAAGCATTATATTATATTATATTATATCATATTATATTATATTATATTATATTATATTATATTATATTATATTATATTATATACACTATTGTACATACTGTATGGGCCTACACTTATCAACACTTTCAGAGTTAACTTCACGATTTTTATGTCATTATGTAAGTAGGTTTTCAACATGTCTCTGCACCAAGGCTACACAGACAAATTCCTCTATATATTTATTGTACTTGTGAATACTGTGTGGCAGCTTGTCGGGAGGTCTCAGGTGTGTGAAATCACACACCAACAGATTCAGCAAATGCAGAGTTGTGAAAAAGTACAGATTCACAGAATCATCAGTGCTGTTTGTTTTCAGTGTTTCAGTTTTCAACCTTTTTCAGATCGGTTCTATTGAACTAGTTAGCTTCAACAGCTTCAAGCACATTCTGGTGTCAAGTGGAGAAAGGGATAACTGTTGATCACCAACAGATTGATCACCAAGGAAACGGGCACTGCTGTGATGCTGCCAATAAATTTGCATCATTCTGATGGAAATGAATAGTTTGACAGGGTGTGTGTGTGTGTGTGTGTGTGTGTGTGTGTGTGTTCTTAAATCAGGCCAGCACTGGGGTCTGAGACCAGAGAAGCGCAGGACAAGTGATCCAGCTTGAGCCTGTGTTAAAATTGCTTGCATCAGTGTGCAGTAAAAACTGCTCCTAAAAATAACTGAACATCATAATAACACTGAAAGATATTCGAAAGATACTCTCCTTGTCCTCCCACTCGTTTTTGCATTTGTGCTTTTGAATTCTGAGTTAGTGGAAAGAATGAACCACACAGGGAAATAATGGCAAAATGAATAATTGAAATCCAATGAATACTAAACACTGTGCAGGTGACTGGATTCATCCCCATTTTAAACAAACAGGAAGGAGCTGGGTTCCCCACACCGGCCACCTGGGCGCCTAACCTCGCTCTTACCATTTAGCATCACAGTAGGCCAATAAAACAGAGGTGTAGATTTAGTGCACCGCCCTCCCACCCACACACACACCTTAGCGTCGCCTCTCCATGTGCATCTATGGGAGGGGAAGAAAGCAAAGCGTTCCTCTGAGGATGATTTCCTGTGGCATTTCCCTGTTTGATATGCCTCTCCCAGCACCCCCTCCCCCCCTTCTCCCCCCTTCTCCCCCCTCCCCAGGTTGGCATTACTCAGCGGCTCCAGCTGGTGAGCTTTGTTTTGAACTCCGCCCCTCTAAAAATGCCAAACAGCATCCACAGACAGGAAGGGCAGGACGGCTGGCAGGGGTCTCCTCTGCAGGTGGTGGCCCGTGGGTTTGTGGGGTGTGAGCAATGTGTTATGTAATACAGCAGGCTGGGGGGGGGGGGATAGTTTGTGACTGATACTGACTGAAAGGGCACGGAGCAGGATAGGGGCAGAGGGAACAAGGAGAGAAGCAGAAATAATGAGGACGCAAACTTAGCCCGGCAGACTGCACTGTCACCCGCACCAACACAACAGCTTGCTGTGACTACCTAAACAGATCTGCAGGAGCAGCTTGAGCGCAACTCATCGTCCCTCCAGGAGCAAGCTCATGCTGACAGGCTGCCGGGAGTTAACACCGTGGTCCGAGCCGCTCAGTAAGATATGGAAATTACTCCTGTGATGTTAGACAGTTTATTCAATATTTCTGACAACACTCCCACAGCTAGAGAGCAGAGAGGAAAGGCTGCTCTCTCTGATGTCAGTGAGAAACAAAAGCTTCAGCTGCTCCATTGACAACAGACTGGAGACTGAATTTCTGGAGTTCTTGAATGTTTGCTTAAGCTTTTACCTCCAAATTCATTTCATTTTGCTGCAGCGCAAACATGACGCAAAGAAGTGTGCTGCTAACCCCTTAACATGACTCAGGTGATTGTCACTGTGTCTACAAAGTTGGATGTGTCATTTACTGTCAACAGAGCAGCTCCAAGAGTTTTCTCTTTAAAATGTCATTGAGACAGACTCTGCTCTCTTGTAGCTTTATGATGTTTGTTCATGTTTGTCCTCATAAATCAAGACTGAACCGTCCAAGATCACAGGAAAACAAATCTGGATTCTGTTTTAGATCAGTTTTCTCTTTAAAGATGCTCTATAGTGGTGAAAAACTTCAGCCCCAGGCTTTATTTGGTTGCTTTGCACTCCATCTAGTGGTTAAATACCCACAATACAATAAGAGTGCCAGGCAGAATAAGGGTCTGGCAAACACTTAAAAATCACTGTTTCTGATATCTCACATTACAGAGTTTCAATATTCATATTCAAGATCTTAAGGTTGCCCAAAAATCACAGATTTGGTTTATGGGTAGAATAATTTTTATTGCATTTTATAGCTGATGTACATTTGTTGTGTGTTGTTTGTAACTTATGTTTGTCATTGGTGATGCTCCCTTGGTCAGGTCTCTTTTGAAAAAGAGGACGTTTCATCAGTGGGACTACCTGTTTAAATAAGGGTAAGAAAAAAACTCAAAGCCTGCAATAGCATGTCTGTGTTTTAAGATTGGCAGTAAAAAGAAGTCAAAGTAAAGCCATCCTTAAGGTAAAAGAGAGAGTATTAACTTGAATATTAATTTGCCTGAATGTAACCTCAATTAAGACTTTAAATGCTATGAAGAAACTTTGATGGCCTGAGAGAAAAGTTTGACACTTTTCCCACTAGGGGGCATTTTAATTCAGTGTTAAAACAGGACGACCTGACTGGCTCTCAGGCTTGTCATCAAAATGTAGTCCAAATAGAGTCCAAAACTGCCAAAGATTTTTTTTTGTATTATTTTTTTTCATAAGAAATTTAAACATTGAAGGCTTGGATGATAGAGTTCATCAAACAATAGAAAATACCCCTTTGGGACAATCCATGTCTTCAAAATCCATTTTCCTCTTTTACCTGTATCATCACCTTCATCTACACCTCCCCTTCATGATTAAGTTAATTTAATAGGTGAAATCAGTGACAGATAGTAGATTTCACCTAGCCAGTCTATTTCATAGAAAGAGCAGGTGGTCCTAATTCTCTTATATACTTAGTAAAGTTAATTTTTAAAATAACCACACATATAAGCAATGCAACCCAATAGAAAGAATAGAATACCATGTTTACATCACATAGTAGTTTACATATACATTACATATTACATATATGATCAAGTTACTCTCTGTATTCATAGATGCAAAACATCAGAGAGTTGCATCATATAGCAGAGTTGAAACATTACATCATGCTCTTCCATCTGAGCTTCTCTCTCAGTTGAGCCTCTGTGTGCAGCGTCTTGCTCAGTAAAGCAATGCATGGAATCAAGACTTTAGCAGTTTTTGGCAGCATGACAAGTCTTACAAGCCGCCACACATACAAAGTTTCCTTCCAAAACGATCTGCCATTTGAAATATATGACACCTACTCTTGAGTAATGATATCAAAGTAAAAAAGTTAGAAGATTTTTTAACACACTTATACCCATAACATGTTACGTAAGATTCTTTAGGGTGGAATCTTTTGTATTTTGGTAACTTTGAGTCATGTACTTTAGGACCTGAGATATATGTTATTTGAAAAAAAGACCCATACTATTACAACATGATTAATAGCAAAGAATCACAACAATTTGTCATAACAATAATGATTATCTTAAGTTATTCAGTCAATATTTCTAAAATACTGACGATCCAGTTTGTAAAATTGTTAGCATTTTGTCAACCATATAGGCATAAGTTACCTACTATCATTTAAATCCAAGTGTATAGATTAGAAATGAACTGAAATGTACTGCAGAAAACTGGGAAGCAAAGGTAGTTGCCTCATTGGTAGATCCTCTTTTAGCAACCCTAAGAGCTAAGCAACTGGGTGTACAGTTACAATTAAGTGGCCAAGAGGCTGGAGTTCAGGTTAATGTAATGACATCCAGATGTTGAGTGTTGGACTGCTGTCTGCGAATAGCAATCTTTTGCTCTATTTACGCATGTCGCTCCACCCTCTGGAGTCTGTTATTTCTACTCTTACGTCAGATTCTGGTGCAGAAAAATGTGATGGAGGCGTGACTGGTTCTTGAATTTCTCTATTTTCTTCAAGAGCGATCTGACAATCTTATATTTTTCAGTCAGTTGATGATTGCAGATACTCCTGATGCAATATTCAGCATTGTGTCTAGCTGTTACATCCTACACTACCATATTCATATTCATAATCTTAGAGATGAATGTATTGTTTAAGCTTTTTGGTAGTGATTCAGCAAGATGCTAGAAGCTTCTTTACCTCAGACACACACCATTGCTGTGTATGAGGACAATATAGAGAGGGTATTGAGAATGGAACAGCAGAAATGTGTCACACACAGCGCTCGTCTCTTAGGTCCCTCATACTTCCTGAGAGAAAACAAAGAATTAATGTGTGAACATGTATTAGCAAAAATAAAACAAATCATTGTTGCAAATGCAATTTTGCTTTTACTGAAGTATTAGCACACATATATAACACAATATATCAGAATCATGAATTTGCCTTGAGATATTGTTATTGTATTGTAGTGCTGTTATACAGATATTTCAGTAAAAGATCCCCTTACATCTATAAGTATGGTCTCTTTGTTTCTTTTTTTATTCCTTGGTCCTAGGAGCCTCCTTTTCTTCCAATGTTTTTCCTCTGTGTGAGTGTTTTAGGCCTTCATGGAGAGTAAAAAGAAGGCTATTTGTATGGAGATTATGTCTATTGGGGAGATTTGACCAGGCTTGCTTGACCCAGCAGTAGCCCTCACTCTGCAGGTGTTGAGGAATTTCAGTGTTTACTGCAGCTGCAGCTTTTTCAGAATGACAAACACACCCTGAAGGGCTGGTGCCCGAACCTGTATTAAGCCTCATTAAGTAGAAGCACTTAGGTATAGGCTCACTGTTCCCAAAATCTCAGTCAAAGACATTTGAATCTAAATCAGCGTCTACATCTAGTTTAATGAAAACCTTCCTAAATACTGCTCTTAGATCCGGGTGACTGCTGCTTGGCTATGGCAGTAGGGTTTGGGGGTTTCCCTCAAGACTTCTCTAAACTTCTCTGTGTGTAGAAACTTCTGGTGCCCCCCCCCCCCCCCCCCCCCCGCAAGACAATGAAAGGCAAGTCACTCATCAGCTGGCATGTCAGGACAATTTATGGTAGGGCTGCAAAAAGGCAAAAGGAGGAGGAATTTGGGGATTAAGGTAGTGAAGGAATCCTTCTGGCTGGAAATTAGCTTGTGTCAGACATACAGTGCAGTATTAGTTGTTTATTAAAAGAACAAGTTATAATCTGCTCAAATGCATTTCATTATTGAATATGAAATGTTAAATGTAGAGTGATATGTATAGTCAATTGTCTGTCACATGTCTTGCATTGTCCCTTTGCACTGTATGTACTTCCCTTGTTTTGTCAGGAAGGAAATAGCACCAAAAGAATTCCTGGGGCTGGAATATTTTGCATCAGTATAAAATGTCTTTTTTAATAATTTGAATAAGTAAAATAAGACAAATATTTCACAGGGTTTATGTTGAATTGTGTTCACAATGACAGAACTAAAAAAGGTTTTAGTATCAGGACTTAACAATGTTCAACTTTGACATAATGCGGACATTAACAGCAGTCTGGTGTGTTACAGTAAAAACTGAATAGGTTAATACTATTTAAATCTGTTCGATCTGCTCTTGCAAACTTTATCGAGGGAGGGAGGCTCTGTTTCACGGCAGGTTTTTACGACACTGGTCCTCCATGTGCTCCATAACATCCCCATCCCTCAACCACCCTGCAATCAGCCGCTCAGTTGGGAAGACGTGGCACTCTGGTGGAGGGAGGAGGGGGGAGGGGGGATCTGAGATCCTGCAGCTTCTCCCATGCTGCTATTCCAAAATTAGAAACTTTTACATGTCTGCACAATCCCCTTCAAAATGAGAAATGTGTGTTTTGAGGTCAATCAGGGTAACACTTTTGTTTTTCCTCTGAGAACAATCGAACTACATGCGAACAGTGATGTCTTGTCTGCTGATAGCTCCTCAACACAAAAGATTGGTGTCCCACAGACGCACATACAGTCAAATGAAGAGTCGTGAATACTGTTATGACATTCCACAGATTTTCATGCATAAGAATCATTCAATTGATATTAACACACTTTACTATCCATCTTGTAGACATGATGAAACTAGTGTCTGAGATTGAGTCAGCATGCAGCATTAGGACCTAGAGGCTGAGGAGCTGAGTCTGCACTGCAGCAGCCGGCACTGACCAGGAATCAGATGTTCATCTCAGTTCTAACTGTAATCATTGGTGGGAAACTTATAAAACTGATCCCAGAACAGTGCTCAGGAGTTAACGTCACCCGACCCCACTCAGTCCAGCCCCTGGATCAAGGGGGACGTCCCAGCTCCTGGCTTCCTGGGGAAAGACAGACAACCTCATTTGAATATCCCATTCCCACTTCCAGAAGTTTCTCTTCCAGAAGGATAAATAGAGCGGCAGAGTGGAACAGTTACAAGCTACTCTTCGAGACACACAACTCAGAGAAGAAACCCTGTGAATCTGTGCCAGGTAAGGATTGGGGAGATAAATGGAGATACGGCTTTGTTTTCAGGAAGGAATGCAGTGGGTGAAAGGGGTGCTTTGTTTTCATGGTTTAAAGGAACAGTGCAGCATTTTCCCATTTTAACCACTTTGAAATGTCGGTCATCTCTCAGGCTTTTGAAATGCATATTTAACAGAATATTACAATTCAGTGAAAAAAGGAAAAGGGAGGAAATTAGAATAGTTGGTAGAGCTTAATGTTTTCATGCAACTTATCCAAGCATGATGATGCTAAATCTTTGTGCCTGTTGCATGTCACTCCTTTTTTATCTATAAAAATCATGCATATCTATTAATGTGCATTTCTAATCATATTCACAGGAATGGGAGTTAATCTGATGAAAATACTGTATATATATATCCACCCAGTCTGGCTTTATTGATTAACTTTCCGTTCATCACTTTGGGAGTGGTGGGAGGTTCAAATCCATCGTCTGGAATGTCGGTGCTGCTCTACTGTGGCACAGCTGATTGGATGAAAGTTTTTTTTCTGGGTCACACACAGCCAATGAAAAAAGTGTATGTGTCTGCTTGTGACTGCATGATGAGTAACTTACATGAGTGTAACAACTAATATGAAACGTTTTAGCTGTGAAAGGTTAAAGGCTGAAAAGTGGGAGATAGGATGGAAAATGGAGAAAGCGTGGACGTTGAATAAAAGTGTATGTGTTTCCATAAGAGCCTGAATAATGTTTTACTGCCTGCTCTATGGAGATTACCACATGCACCTCTTGTCTTTCAGAATGAAAATCGCAGACATCAGTATGAAAACTTTTGAAGGTATACAAACATGATGCAAAGTCGGTACTGCAGAATCACAAATATACTGATATTGACAGAGATGCAGACAACAAATCCTGAAACTCTCTACATTCAGAATGAGATAACAAGAGCAGAGGATTCAGAGATGCCAGTGCGGCTGGCTAAATACAGCCTCAGGCTAAGCATTTGGTCCTTTGTTTGAACAAGTGATGGGTGATTCAGCTATCGCCTGCTGACACACGCCCGTCACTTGGAAAAAGGATGCCTTGGAGCAGCTTCGAACCGTTACAAAGTAATCCTTAAAAGTAGCAAAGACTGCAACTCCAAGTCTAAACACAGTAAAAAAGAACGCAATAGCTTTTGTTTTCTAATAACCAAACGATTCTCTTGGCTTAATCAAAGTCTCACAAAATGCAGACGTGCAAGAGTTTACAGAACAGAGAGGGGTGTCGTATTTCAACCACAAGTCAGCACAGAGCTTCACTGAGTGGACGGCAGCTGCAGCAGCACAGCTGGGCCTCAGCTGCTGACGTGGCGAGAAACATGGCTGCCTAAAACTTTCCGCAGCTCCACTGTGGGCTCAGCCGACCCTGTCCTGCTGCTGCCCGCTTCAGGAATCCAACCACAATCTGTGTTGACATTTTCTTTTTGCTAAACGAGGAGAAATGATTGAAATAATGTAGCTCACAACATCTATCCATTCCACAACTTCACTCTAACAAGATGTTCTAAGATGCGCTTCTCCACTTACACTCATTACATACATTTTTTTTTGTTTTTTTACAAAACCAACACTGGATAAGTATCATTAACATCATCTGTCACTATTGTTCTTTCTTGCAGGCTGTTCTAGCTGCTTTTGGAGACAGACAGGATGTGGGTGACTAACGTTGCAGCTCTGTGTCTGCTGGCCCTTGTGGCCTCTGCAGAGGACAAGAAGCTGAGCAGCCATGCGGCCACGCTGGCCAAGAACAGCGCCAACCTTGCTTTCAGGTCTGATATGTTACTGTCATATTCATTATGTGAGAATACTGAACTGTATATTATGGTGGTGGAATACTGTGACATTGTAACATAGAGATTCCTGATGCTAGTCTCTTTGAAATCCATGTTTTTTGCTTGTACAAAATCTTGTTAATCTTCTTCACCAACAGATCAAATTCCTCTCTTATGTTGGAATGCTTAGCAAATCATTCTTCTTCTGATTTTGCCTCAGCCTCTACCACAACATGGCGAAGGAGAAAGGCACAGACAACATCCTCATTTCCCCTGTGGTGGTGGCCTCCTCTCTGGGCATGGTGGCTCTTGGTGGGAAAGCCTCCACCGCCTCCCAGGTCAAAACTGTCCTCAGTGCCGACAACCTGAAAGACGAGCATCTGCACGCAGGCCTGTCCGAGCTGCTGTCTGAGGTAAGTGCCATAAAATACAATCTATGAGAGAATGCATTTTCAACCCCTAACCTAGTCGCCAGATGAGGCGCGAAGAGTTACGGGTTACCAATTTACAGACCTAACCCTAACCCTCCTACTAGACTCTCAATACTTTCCACATTGTCACAGTCTGTACGTTGCACACTTCCAGGTCAGCGATGCCAAAAAACGGAACACTACCTGGAAGATCAGCAACCGCCTCTATGGCCCCAGCTCCGTCTCCTTCGCCGATGCCTTTGTGAAGAGCAGCAAGAAGCACTACAACTACGACCATTCGAAGGTCAACTTCCGGGACAAGAGGAGCGCGGTGAACTCCATCAACGAGTGGGCGGCCAAGTCGACAGGCGGCAAACTGCCCGAGGTCACCAAGGATGTGCAGAACGCAGACGGAGCCATGATTGTCAACGCCATGTTCTTCAAGCGTAAGTAGAGAATAAATGAATGGACAAAATGATGTTAAACCGTAGAGAAATTTCAAACCAGTTAGAGCATGATTTCTTTGTTCATCACTAGCCGTAACTGACACAGATTAATGTTTCTTGAGTGCGTACAGATGTGTAACTGAGTCTTCCATCGTTTGCCCATTACAGCCCACTGGGATGAGAAATTCCATGAGAAAATGGTGGACAACCGTGGTTTCCTGGTTACCCGCTCATTCACTGTTGGAGTTCCCATGATGCATCGCACAGGTGGGCGTCACCATCATTCTTACTTCTCGATTTATCTGATTTTACAAACAAACCTATGTTCCCTTGTCATTCCTATAGAAGTCATCTAGATACCATATTTTCATCTACAGTAATGAGCTTTTCAACGTAGTGCAAACAAGATAACACCATACTAACTCTTCTGACTGTGCTCTGCAGGTCTGTATGACTTCCACGATGACACAGAGAACAGTATCTTTGTGCTGAACATGCCTCTGGGCCAGAAGCAGGCCTCTATGATCCTAATCATGCCCTACCACCTGGAGCCGCTGGACCGCCTGGAGAAACTCCTGACCAGGACCCAGGTGGACACCTGGCTCAGCAAGATGGAGCAGACGGCCGTGGCCATCTCCCTCCCCAAAGTCAGCATGGACGTCAGCCACAACCTCCAGGTAAATGGTGATAATTTGATCTATGTAGGAAGGAAGACATGTGGCCTCATTTTAGTGCTTGCAACACTCTTGATGTCAAAGTCAGTGGGTTAGGGTTAGTAATGTCCAAAGGTATGACGATATGAAGCTATGTCCTTCATGTTTTTTTAAATCATGGAATGTAATCTAAGGTAAAACTCAAACAAGGCCCTTGGCGTTTGAGTAATTCTCCATCTTTTCCATCTCTAACCTTTCTAGAAACATCTGGCTGAACTTGGCCTGACTGAGGCTGTGGACAAAGCCAAGGCCGACCTGTCCAACATCTCCGGAAAGAAGGACCTGTACCTCTCCAACGTCTTCCACGCCTCGGCCCTGGAGCTGGACACGGAGGGGAACCCTTTCGATCCCAGCATCTTCAGCACCGACAAGCTGAGGAACCCCAAGCTTTTCTACGTGGATCACCCCTTCATTTTCCTGGTGAAGGACAGCAAGACCAACTCCATCCTCTACATCGGCAGGGTGGTCCGACCTAATGGAGACAAGATGCGCGATGAGCTATAATGTTGTGAGCTGTGGTCGGTGGTTAGGTTACAGGTGAGATTATGGCAGGAAAAAGTGTGTGTGGTCTGACTGTTACCTCAAGAACACATTCCAATAGGTGATCTGTGGACTGAATATCTGAGCTTAGCTAGTTTTAGAAATGTTAAACCCTCCCAGGGAACACTTGTGTATCAGTATGAATGAATGCTGTTTGCTCTCTTAATAACACAGAGAGACACCAGTATGTGCCTTATTTGAGATTTTCATAAACAAATGGCAGTTGGCACGGCAGACAGCATGCTTATATTAAGTATGATCTCTCTTTTTTTTTTGTACCTCCTGGTATTTTCTGGTATTAGTTAGGCTAGGATCCATGTGCGTTTTCTTGCATTATCTTTAACGTTTAAAGAAAGAAAAAAAATATCTTGTTTTGCGTCTCACTCACTCCCTCATGCCACTCAGTTTTTTGCCTCCCATCTGCACTGAATTGTTCCTCTGCACAAGCTGAGCTTGCAGTGGAAAGGTAACAAATGACTGGTGCTTAAAATATGCTCACCATGCCAGTCATACTGTGCCATTTTATTGCTGTTGGTATTTTCCCACAAGAATTCTGTTGGAATGGTGTTATTATGCAATAATGTGTTACTTTTTCAATAAAAACAATCAAATGGATCTGTGTGTGTTCGATTTCTTTCATGCAAACGGTTTCTGAATACCGTCCAAACACACTTGGATACAATAGAGTATGTATCAGTGTAATGTGTGTTACTAGGCTCACTACAGAATGAACATCTCAGAGGAAAAGGATAACAATCTTTCCAGTTGGCTGGAGGTCAAACAATCCTCCCAGGTCTGGAATGCAGGGATTTAACGACGACGGCCCTTTTTTTCTTCCCTGGGGAAAACAGCACCAATCTGCAACAGCCACATATCCACAACATTCCATGACTGACTTCCCCAACCCCCTCTAGTCTTTCAAATTGATGAAGTCAGCGGGGGCTCAGTTGGGACGTCCCAAACAGAGGAATGCCAGACCTTGGAGTGCAGGAACTGGAGTGCAGGGTTCTCATGGTGAGAGTGGGAACTGAATCTCCTACTCCAGCTCAGCAAAGAAGTAAAGCTGGAAAAAAAAAAATTATAGCTCTTTTAAAATCAATATTAAGTTAACAAAAGAATCAAAATCAAAAGGTAAAGAAATCTTTCATCTAGTCTGAGCATTATTTGACTTATTAAACTTTATATACAGCAGCATAGTATATTTTCATATACTAGGCTATCAAAACTGTATCACAAAACGTATGTAAAGGAATGCAACAACATTGTAAATCTTGAATATCTCTCCTCAAAATTATGTGTTTCCTGCATGGAAAATTAATACAATTAATGATTATTGTTACATTAATGATTTCTGGGTAATGACTTTGGCGCCACCTTCCGGTTGCAACCTGTAAAGGATACACTATGAGGAAAGTCAAATGACAAGGGTGTTACAAATGAAGGATTTATTTACTTCATAATGCTGTATTTACATACAATCTGTGTCACTTTACACCTCAATAATAACATACAAGACAAATAGCAACAACATGAAAATGGAAAAATGTATTACATAATGTATATGTTTCCGACTGACTTTGCTGTTAATTACTTTGTACACCAAGCATGAGTACAACTGCTTCTAATATAGACTAATGAGATAATATGAAGGGATTATTTTCAGAACAGACTGCCTATTTGAAAAAAATAATCATTGCCTGAAATTCATGATTCAATAAAATGTTAAGAAAGGACCATCATTTCTGTAAAGTTTCTGCTCTTTTTTTCCGCCGGGGAACAATATTTCCCATTCTGAAACGAAATGCAGTGAACAATCTATGTTTTTTGTTTCTGTTTTAGAAGTAGTCCATTACTCATTACTCAGCACTCTTCCAATGATAAAATCAATTCAGCTCTACTCAAATAACTTCTTCATCTGAACAAGAGATGGCGCTCTTGAGAAGCTTCACAGCTCTGTGTGGCAAAACTGTAACTGCACTTGCCACACGCTGTATCTTAGTCATTACTTTGTCTTTACAATGTGGATTTCAAGCTTTTTAATATAGTAGGACCTTAATGATTGAGATGTAGGGGAGACTGGGGTCAGCTGTAACACTGTCAGTTTGACAGTGAATGAGCTGTGGTGGTGCGATCGATACTGTATACACCCACTTCCTGCCTGAGCTGACAGGAGAAGTTTCATGGCTCTGTGTGCAACATTTAGGATTTTAAACCAAAAATGTTTTTGGGAAAAGAAAGTAAAATTTCTGATCATCAAATGGCACCCTTGTGTTGTAGATAAAACTTTTGTTGAAAAAAATGTGAGTTTATTCAATCTTCATTAAAATTATAGTATACATTTCAGTGTGGGCCTTATTTATGCAAATGTTCTTATTGTTACATCCATCCCTAGCTAGTGTTACAACTCACAGGGGGTAGGGTGTACCAGTGGGACTCTTTGCATTCTAAAGGACTATAATTTCTGGCAGACAAATAGGGGCAGCTTGAATCAAAGCATGAGAGATGTAGCACACACAACCACTGAGTTATTGATGCTGAAACCGAAAGGGTTAAGACTGACCCCAGCCTCCCCTACTCAATCTGACACGTGGCAATGGAGCAAAGCCATCGCTGAGTACATTCAAAACAGTGACATGTTTTGCTAAAGCACATTATAATTCCAGTGACTATGAAGGTAAAGAGCAAAAGGTGTAAAGTGTTGCCCAAGCCTGAGTGTTTACATTCATCAGGTCAATCCCCCCCTCCCCCCCCCCCCCGTCTCTCTCTCTCTCTCACTCTCTCACAAAAGCCCTCTCACTATTTTTACAAATACAGTAGAAATATAGTGGCGTATTTCTCTTTGTGATAGTTATATACAATAGCAGCCTTTGCCTCCCACTTTGGAGGGCTAATCTTACAGTATAATAACAGTATAATATTCAGCCGTAGCTAACTAACAGTCTGACCTTCCTCCCCACAGCCCTATCCTGTCCAAGGGGGAAACCCTGTGTGCTTTGATGACAAACTGACAACACACTAATACCAGAAATATAATAGCATTTCCATTTTGAAATTCAAAACTAAAAGGGCGTTAGATCTTCCAACGGGTGGACCTCTGGTTGCCCTGGAATAGGTGACCACTCAGTGGCCAATGGTTGCAGAGAGGAGTGAATGAGTGCGTTCTTCATCATCCCTGTGGTACCGTCGGGAGGTACGTAGGCAGGTAATAATAATACGACAACCCTCATTACATTAGCGCTGTCTCATTCTGCTGCGCTGGCTGGCAGCAGATTAGCCAGACGAGGGGCAATCCTATTAAAGAAGTCTGCGTTAAGCCACGGTGAGAGGGCCGGGTTGTGCTCTCTGTCCTCTGCCTGGCTCTTCCGCTCGTCCCGCCTCTCTCTCTCTCTCTTTGTCTTTCTGTGGATGTGTCCTCCTCACGATCGTGCTTCCTCTCCTCCAGTTTGGTGTCTTTAACGTCTATCCTCCTCCTCCTATTCAGATCTTGTGTTTGTCCACCTGCCTGTTGGCCTTGCGGAAAAGGGTCTTTATCTCCTCTGTCACCATCTCCTGCCAGTTGTCCCTAGAAGAGACAGAGACTGGAGTTAGGGCTCTGCATAGATACATAGATTTTACAGAGGCATTTCTTTGATTATCATGTTTTTCAAGCATAACACTGAAGCAGACATGGGCAACCCAACACAGACATGAAAAAATGACAAAAACACACCATAATGCAGGCAAAAAACAACAACAAATACTGCCACAAAAACAGTAAACGACTAGGAGTGTTAATTATGAAAGTGAATGAACTAAATGAAGAGGGATTTTCCCAATCTGCTTAGAAAGATGTAGAAGGTGATAAGATCAAGAGATTAATGAGACCAGCAGATCAAGAGGCAATCAGTGAGAATCAATGAGAGGCAATTGCATGTGTACGTGTGTGTGTGTGTGTGTGTGTGTGTGTGCAAGCTCAAAGGTTCACATCGACAACAAAAGCCACAAAAGCACAAGCCACATCGGACTGACAGCCGCAGCTACCTTTCCACCACAACACCAGCTGGCATGCAAGTCTCTACCTCCTATGTTTGGACAAAGGTCAAGCCTTTTTCTCTGCTTTCTTTCTCCTGTACGCAGCTATATCCTCAGGGTTCAGTCCATGATTGTCTTCCCTAAAGTAACGTTCATATAGTTACAGTTTGCATGAGGCAAAAGTTTAATGGCAGGCGTCAGTCACATAACGATAAAATCACTGAAATGTAATATTGATCAATGCATATCTGCCAACTCTGGGTTACAAATATAAGGGAGATTTTCCATTTCAACTAGTTTGTTCTATTAAAACCACTACTGGAATCCTGTTACATTGCTGGGAAACAATGCGCTGTAGTGTTGGTTATTTAATGAATCACAACTATGTAAAATAATTGATATACATTTTTATCATTCAAATATGCAAACAGCACAAGGAGTAACACTGTAAAATCTTACCCCGGTTTGATCTCTGGAGGTTTTGGCAAAGGCTTTGTGAAGTTTGTTTTCCCAACCAGCCAGTATGTCTCTTCAATGCCTTTACCCTGAAAAAACAAAACCCTCATTCATTCAATATACAACTAATGTAATCAATTTCCAAAGACTGAGGTAAGACAGTGCTGTAACGTTACCTTCAGCTCCGTCTTGCCCCTGACCTCTATTTTATAACCCTCATTGAGAGAATGGAGGATGTTCACAGTGCTCATATTCACATGGATTCTATAAGCTGGGGGAGAAACAGAGGAGAAGAGAAGAGAAGAGAAGAGAAGAGAAGAGAAGACATTAGAACAAAACAGAACAGAAAACAATCCAACAAAACACAGCAGGAGGTGTATATGAGATACTCACGCAGCCCAGTGGATTCCATACGAGACGCAGTGTTGACGGTGTCTCCAAAAAGGCAGTACCGAGGCATGGTCAGACCTACCACCCCAGCAACACAGGACCCTGCAGGTACACATGGACAACATGAAGCCATCACCTGTAATAACCATCCTTCATCTGGTTTATGGCAGCTGCATCTGACACACTGGTCTAATCTATCAATTCAGTGTAGACTTCACTATCTGCCCCAAACATATTTCTCTGCATGTGTGTCATAGCTGTGCACTAGTGTTGTAGTCGAGAGCACCAAAGAGAACAAAGCCAAGACCAAGACCAGAGCTTATCAAGTCCAATTCAAGACCATGACTGTTATTGTGTTGGTCTGCATCATAGCGAGGGCTCTAAATTTACACCCTTCCAGCCAGTCATTGGTTTCTGTTGCACAAGGGAGTTTTATACCCAATCCTCACTGAAAAGAAAGCAAAAAAAACCTCCTTGTCCTCATTGTCCAAGACCGAATCAAGCCCAAAAAGGTAGACTCCTAGAAAGGACCAAGAACTTTAAAATGTGGTCTCAAGACCGGCCTGAAGTACAACAATCCTACTGTACACTCCACTCCCCTTAGTATTATATTCCTTTAATTGAGACAGTTGGAGAGATGAGAGAGACAGAGTAAGGGGAGACAGAAGAGAAAGTTTAGGCACGTATCAGCATCTTATAATGTCATTCAGTAAAAGATCAGAGACTTAATCAACATGTGTAAGCTCAAAGCCCCCTCCAGTGACCTTACAAACAATTTAATTACATTTAATTTTTTTTTTTTTGCATGAAAATTATTGGTTTACAAGAACAAGTAGGAGTGATCACTAGTTGATGCCAATTGGTACAGCCTTACAACCCCGCCCTGGTTTACCTTCTGCACACCTGCACCTTATTCTGACTGAGGTGGTGACTGGAGGAGATATCCAAATGTCCCCTGTTTTCAGAGAAACTTGGGTTGTAATCTATTCAAAGCTCTGGCACCTGTTCAGTTACTGGATGCCCAGAGCGCTCTGCACTGAGAGACAACTTTGGCTGGTTCTCCAACCAAAAGCTCCTCCTCCCTTGTAAAATTTCAGGCACAATACAGTACAAGCTGAACTGGTGATTTGCTTTGACATACAGGTCTTTGGTACTTTGAACAACACTTTCTTCGCACTGACAGTGCAAACTGCAGCGGTAACGTTAGCTGCCTAACAAAAGTTACATTTGTGTCCTTAGATTCTATTGATTTTTAATAAACTAAATCAAATTAGTTTAAAATGTATTTTACACTGTCACAACCCACTTAAACTATTAAAACACTAAAGTGTATAGAACCTTCAATGGCACAGAGCAAACCAAAAGTGTTCAAACAGTTCAGAGTGAAAACTGCTCAGAAATCATGTGGAATTTTTACAATAACTTCCTCTGAAGTTACCATGGCATGCACAGTTCATGAATTCATGTTTACAGGTCCAGTACAGGACAGTGATCGAAATCAGCCCCTACCGACTGGAACCACACTGCATATGGAGGAGAATGTTTTCATGCTCTGCTAAGGTTCATACACAGGTACCTGCTGCTCCACTGGAACACAAGGTTAATGATATAAACAGGGTGGATGAGGACTCTGGAGGTGGGCTGCATGCCGGCTCACCTGAGTGGATTCCTATGCGTATCCTGACGGGCACGTCGGGCATGTGCCGCATATGGAAGGTTCCCACTGAGCTGAGGATGTTCAGAGACATGTTGGCGATCTCAGCAGCGTGCTTGTTGCCGTTTCTCTTGGGCAGACCTGATGCTACCATGTAAGCATCGCCAATGGTCTCCACCTACAGAACATGAACATATTTAAGTGCTTCAGTGAATTACATACACCCTGAACGGCTGTTTATTTTGTTGTTTTGTGTGCCACCACCATAGTACATCTGATTAGTAAGATTTTACTGACTAAATAAACAGTCAATTTGTAAAATTGATTCTTCCACTTTCTTCCCCATGCAAACACATTGATGTAATCTGACCCTTTGATCTAACATTTATCAAAAATGAACAATTTGTGAATATTGTTATAATGCCAGAGAGATGCTTCCATATGTCATTAAATCAACTAATTGACCAACAAAAGTCTCAGTTGACTAAAACCCCAACAACCAGGCTTGCAGAAGATGGAGGAGCCAGAGATCAGCATTGATTGATGCACCACACTGGTAGAAAATGGATGCGTGAGAATTTTTCATGAGCGTTTACTATGAACAGCGAGTGTGAATCTGACCTTGTAGACGTCGTGGTTGGAGAGCACGGCGTCAAACAGGCTGTAGAGGTCGTTGAGAAGGTCGACCACCTCGATGGGATCGCTGAGCGAGGAGATGGTGGTGAAGCCCACGATGTCACTGAAGTAGATCGTCACCTGGTCAAAGTACTCCGGCTCGACTGAGGCTCCGGTCTTCAGAGCCTCCGCCACAGAGCTGCAGGACAGAGGAGCAGAATAGTGATGAGGAGAGGACGAACCAAGTGGAGGGTAAACCCACCGAAACTCAAGTTCAACCACCTTTCCAAGCCAATATACTGTATACTAAATCTTTATGATCAAAATACATAGTGTGGATTACAGTAACAAGTACGAGATAGATACGTTTTTCAAGAAAATAAAACATAATATTGAGCTAAAACTGTTTTTTTTGTGTGTTAATGTTGTATCTCTTCTGGAAAATACCAAAAAGTTGCTTGTTGTGACTTAATCACTTTGGTTTATGCCAGGATATGTTAAAGTAATACAATTTAGACAATACAGTACATTGGCATTAACAAACATGTATAACAACAATAACTTAATGCAGCTGTTTATTGTGCATTTAATATGAACTCATCTTTGTTAATGTCACTGTTCATGCTTAATTCATGTTAGTAAACACATTAGTTAACATTATTAACAAACATGTAGAACAACATTAATTCATCTTTGTTAATGTTGTTATTCATGTTTAATTCATGTTAGTAAATGCATTAGTTGATGAACACTTAATGTAAAGTGTTAAAGTTTTTTTCTTTTCCACTACATCACTGGAGACAATCAAATGTGCCAGTGTGTGTGTGTGTGTGTGTGCTAACTCACGGTGGGAGCATCTCGGACAGTAGTTTCTCTGTCCTCTGCTTCTCCACCTCCAGCTCCTCTGTTCTCTCTCTGATCAGGTCCTCCAGGTTGGAGCTGTACTGCTCCAGCATCCTCAGCATGGAGTCGATGATGTTGGTCTTCTTCCCCTTGTTGATTGTCTTGAACTGGTTGCAAAAAAAAGAAGAGAATACAATCCATTGTGCCAAAAGTGACTTTACTTTGGAGGAGTAGTCTGACTTTTCTTACTGTAACAAGGGGATTGGCTACAGTTTGGCCAGTATCAGTGAACTCCAGGGCATATAGAAGTGCTTTTTAGGTGATACTAAACTACAACATACAGTCCAATTCACATACATAGTGTGTTTAAGTATTAACAGCAACTGTAGCATTACATAAATGCTGCAATATAAAAATAAATAGTCCACAAAAAGGTGAAATTGCAAAAAAAAAAAAATGGTTTGATAAAAGAGTTGATAAACGTTGCAAAAGTTGATAAAATATCTTATTTGACAAAAAGCCAGTGTATGTCTTTATAGTCCATATAGCTAGGTATAATAATACTACTTATGAATCAGGACTAGCCTGAAGAGATGTTGAGGAGGCACAAACAGTAATGCTGAGGAAACCAGAGATTCTTCATTTTATCTCTTTTTCGCCTTTTAAATAATAGGAATGTATGAACCAAGACTACCCTTTAAGCAAGTATGCAATATTAGTACATAAGTATTAGTAATGAAAATCCAAAGATGTAGGAAGTCACTGGTGTGCTTTTGAATCAGCCAGTCAAATGGCACAGGGCTCTTTATGGATTTCAAACAGTAATAACAGTAATGGGTAGGGTACTCATATTTCATGTAACTCTTTTACTAGTAGCCATAACTTTTAATTGAATGGTCGGGGCTTGGATAAATATAAACATATAAACATTAACTTAGGTGCTACTACAGATTTTATTTTATTTTATTTTATTTGATCGTTTTACCAGAATAGTGACATTAAGATCGACCTCTATTTTCCAAGTGAGCCCTGGCTAAGAAGGCAGCATAATCAAACTTTCACATAATAATTTGACACACTACAATGCCCCCTCACTCAAGCACAAAAATGTATTTAAATTAGATAGCTAAGCTTCAAAACCACAAAGCTAAAAGCACGCCTCCGAAACTCACCTGGTCGAAGATCTCATCAAACGCTGGCCTGCGGTCAGGCTGCTCGCTCCAGCACAGCTTCATCAGCTGGATGCATTCCAGAGGAGCCTGGTCCGGAGCCACCGTGGGGCGGCACATAGGAGGAGGCTTCTTCACCTTACGGATGATCTCTGGTGAGGGGATGGGGGCAGATGGGAAAAGGTTAATTAGAATATGTGTCAACGTTCTCACTCAGAGTTGGGTTTGAGCTTGGCAGAGATGGAAAAACTCATTTTTATGAGACCCAAGCACAACAAAGTGAGGGGAGAAGAAGAGAAAGGTTGATGCAGCACTGTGCTTGTAGTGCATTATAATACTTGATGGCATCTTGGGAATCAATGCATAGCAAATACACTGAATATTAGTTACATCTTCCTGATATTGAGTTGCAGCCCAATCCACATCATCTTGTCTCAAAGCTTATAAATCTTTCTCTAACTCTCTTTATCTCCATCTTCTCCTTTGTGATTGGTATAGATTTAATAAGGGAAATCAATAAGGGATAATGGCTTTTACTTGGATTCACCTCATCAGTGCATCAGTGCAATATTTTGTACATTTCGTGTATATAGCATCTACCCATCTTTGACCCCTACATACCCTCCGGAGGTAGACCCAGCATGCAGTAGGGCGGTCCTCTGACCACCACCTCTTGCAGTATGATGGAGAAGCTGTACACATCTCCCTTGTAGGTCCCTTTACGTGAGGTTTCCGGGTCCCGCAGGAACTCTGGAGCCGTCCAGTACAGATCTGAGTGGAAGAAGGTGTGGAATCAGGGTGAGAAATTGACATCAGCCACCACAGTAGTTAATCAATACATAATCACTTCTTAAATTGAAGAATTTGTGACAAAACAACTGATTGCATGAATGTAAAATCCACAATGGAATATAAAAGTTAAAAATCTTGACACCTTTGCTTACTAAATACTGATGTTTTGGAGAATAATGTGCAATGAACACCAGATAGCTTTTTCCACAAAGTGTACATATAGCATTTTGGAATGAGCCCCGGCCTTTGTTCAGACATGGAGATTACCTTCAGGTGGCGGTTCTTCTCTGGGAGCTTTCTGGGACTCCAGCAGCTCGTTGAAGCCGTAGTCCGTAATCTTCAGGACGAAACGCCCGTCTACCACACAGTTACGAGACTTGAGTCTGCCGTGGGGGAATTCTCTGTGGTGGAGGTATTTCATACCCTGGCAGGACGATAACATCGACAATTTTGTTGTTCATGAATAAATATCAGACTTTCTTTGTACACACACAAGCCTGGGTAGTGATAAACACTGTTGGATATTTCAGTTAGTATTTTCCTATGAAAAAACAATGTAGAACACAACGGTGCTGCAGATGTCACACAACATGTGGCAAAATGAGCAGCAGCAGTGGGAGAGACAGCCCAGTATAGTCTCCTAACACACACACACACACACAGAATAAAACTACTATGATGAAGTGCGGAGCAAGAGTAGCAAAGCCTCCACTCTTTCATCAACCACAGCATACTGGTGTTTTAATTCCCCCAGGTTACCTTAATGAGGTCAAGCAAGAGCGAGGACTTGAACATCCAGTCTAATTTAACGTCCTCGTTCCTCAGCAGGTCCTGCAGACTGCCCCGGGAGCAATGCTCCGTCACCACCGCGAACATGAAGCAGTCCGAGAAGAAACCCAGGAACAGGTTGACGTTCTCGTTTCTCAGGTCTTTCATCTGGGAAAGCAGATCGATAGACCGGATGCAGGGAAAGAGGGAAAGGTGAGATTACTGATGCCTGCTGTATACCGCTAATATAATTAAGGATATGATTAGGGGTCAAACAGATGATGCAGTAGTCCACATAGGAGATAATAGAGTATACAACTCTGTATGGTATTAGTTCTGAGCCAGAGGTTTTGTCAGGAGTCAAGAAGTGTTGCTTTACCTTTGTGAAAATCTTTGTGGTGCTCTGCTTCACCTCCTTGAATTGCCCCTCCTCGAATTTCTTCAGCCACACCCAGTCACCCTGCAAGAACAACCGCATCATTAAGATGGAGAAATCACCATTTTGATGTAATTACTGTACTTCACAAGCAGTTTTCAGTGATACTTAGGTAAATGTAACCTACCTCGTACACAGCTACATTGGTGGTCTCATGAGTTGCTGTTTGAGCGCTGTTCACAGAGTGCGAGCGGTCTCCAGATCTCATACTCTTCTCCTCTATCGCACTCTTAGACTCGCTCAAATCCTCTAAAGTGATTTTCTGTGGGATATCAAACAATCAGATATAGTCTTGAAAGCTACATTTATACCTGCAGAGTGTAAGCATTGAAAACACACAGGGAAATCTCATAATCTGAGTTTCAGATATCCAAACTGTCTGATGAAAGGCTCAATTGCTGTATGGTGTCCCCATTGAAACACTAATGGGTTTGTTTACCTTAATTGAATTGAACTTTTTGTTTTTTACATTTTCATGTTTGTAAATATTTGAGTAAAATTGACCTGCAATTTGAAGCATCATGGGTGAGGAAAAAAAATATTTTTAATCTCTGTCAAGCTTTTTAAAACATGAATATACCCAATATGTGAATACACCCACAATGTTGTCAAATAAATTGGTCTTTTTTTCCCCTACCAAATGGGCATAGTAACTAAAAGACATCTGTACATTTGTCAGAATTAAGTTGCATGTTGAAACATTCCATTTGACAAAATGTGCAAGATTTCTCATATTTTGAATTGATGTTGTTTAAAGTGTTGGCCCTGGATTTCTGTATATTTAAGCTATCAAATTATTTCAGTCCTCTGAATAGTGTCAATTCCCAAGGGATTTGGATAAAAAAATATCATCTACAGACAATAGAATTAAGGTGCTAAAGTTTAATACCACTTAGAGATCAAAAACTGTATTTTAAGTCGATGGCTGGATGGTAGAGGAGTATCCTACCATTTTGCTGAGTTGGGGGTTGATGAAAGTGAGATCTTCTAAGGTCAGGAGGATCCGATTGGGGCCTTTGACCAGCTGGATTTGTTGGATTCTCCTCCTGCCAACGAGATTACGGTTCAGAAAAGATAAGGAAATCACTACAAACCAATGGCAATGGGTTTCCCAAAACTATCCTAGTTAACACAGAGATAGTCTTTGGAGCAAAGATAATCAACACAGCAAAGATTAGTGTGTGAGAAACTGATTGCTGCCTCCTGTTAGCATCTGGTAGTGGCAAGATGGTGGTGGGATGTAAGATAATCGAGTCTTACGATATTAAGACTAGGGCAAGTGAATGGGGATTGGAATTATTGTGTTCAAAAGTATTTTGAGATCAATTATTTTAATCCCTTCTCGCTTGCAGTAGTTGCCATTGTCAACAACAGGAAGGCCCTATCTCTTTCTCAAGAACTCAAACGCCTGCATGATTTTCTTTTTTTAAAGCTTTCAGAGGAGCCTTGGTTAGTGATCAATAGCCTTTGAAAATCCTCAGCCCTCCATTCAAAGCATTTTACCAGGAGGATCATCTTTCCTCTTTATCTCCAATTATCTTTACTCCATAGATGATCTCTGTGCTAACTAAGATGCTTTTGGGACCATTCTCTCAATGCTCCACTCCTCTTCTCAAGTGTTCATCCCTCCACTACTGTACGCATCACACCACATTGGGTTGAATGAATGCATGTTCTCAAATACCAAATCAAATCTCTACTTGTTAGGTGGAGTAAGGTGGAGGAGGAATGGAATGTGGGAAACAGAAACACCATGCTTAATCTGCAAATTTATCCTGTTTCTATTCACAGTCTATACCTTATATAAAGAGATAGAGCGAGTCCTCCTATAGCCAGAATGAAGACGACAACGAAAACCACGATGACATAAGTGATCTCCACACCTGGGGATGACAACAGCAAACATGAGAGGGTGGGAAATGCAGATTGTGGATGAATAACAAGACATATGAGGAAAAAATGCCCTAAAAATAGACACGAGCAAACACATCTGTTCAAACTCATCCAAGCAAACATGCACAGACATGTGCACAGACATGTATACAGACACCAAATCCAGGTCATTTACCTCCACTGCAGATAGCGTTGGGGTCGAACCAGCAGCTGGAGTCTGAAGCCGGAGGTTTTCCCCCTGGAAAATTAATGGACCTCCCAGCAAAGAGAAGCATTTCGGAGGTCAGATCCACAACATAGACCCGGTACAGCTGGCTCCCCCTGCTGTCAGAGTCCAGGATGACATAGTTGGTGTCACCTTCCCCTCCAGCGTCCACCCTGATCTTCTGGTTGAAGCCGTTGAAGGTTGTGTTCCTTGTGAAGTAGGCCACGTTGGAGCCTGACAGCCACATGCCGGCTTTCCTGGCGTTGTCAATGGACTTGGCCATCAGGTATATGCTGTTGTAGATGGTCCCAAACAGGGGGTTAACCTGCAAGATAAGGGGAGCAGGGGCATATGAGACGGTGTGATGAGGGACTGGGGAGGCATGATATATTAATATATCGTATATTCTATCTAGTGTTCTGCTCTAAACTGTCATTTCTAAAATTTAAAGCAATGACAAGAAGTAAAATGTTTCAAAGAGCTGGAGTGATATGGATAGTTCACTGATTGATAAGGAGACATAATAACAGTGAGTATATGATCTTTTAGATCTGATTCAGTGTGAGCAGAAAAAGGGAGATTTCTCTAATAAATACTGTGTAGCCTACATGTGGATTTTAGGGATGATAAAAGGCAACAGAAAACTCAATTCCTGTTTTTAGCAATTCATATATACCAATACCAATATACCAATGCATATATACCAATATCCATTACATAATGCACAATATACAAAGGGTGGTTTTCGACACAATCATTTGAAAATTAGATTAAACTTCATGTAGCGGAGGAGGCTGGACGTTTTCATGGTAAAACTGTTGCATGCTCTTTGGACATAATGGTTTACAATGACAATAAGAAAGAGAGATTCAAGCCACTCCTATAGCAGTTAAAAACATTAGATTGTTTTTTCATAAAAGAAAGCTAAAAAGCGAACCCATCCCAGAGTGCAGTCACAATATAAAGCATCAGAAAGTGCAGGTGGGCTCCTGCTGCCACTCTGGACCAAACAAAGTGTACCATTCAAGTATTTGTGTGACCTCTGAACAATTCACCTGCTGCGGCTCCACAGCGAGCGGCAGTTCCTCGGTGCTCTTTGCCATGTTGAAAGCCTCGTTGAAGGACATCAGCTCCGAGGCCACGGTGATGGTCAGCACAGCGTCGTAGGCCTGCCTCAGCCTGCTGTTGTTTTGCAGGGGGAAGTAGGAGACGTTGGTGTAGGGCAGGCTGTAGAGGAGAGTATCGTAGGGCAAGAACACGTACTGCCCCCTGGTCAGGCCCATTTCCTGTGCTTTGAGGAGAAAAGTCGCCTGCTGCTCCCCTCCAATCAGGACCGAGTGCATGCACATGATGATGACTGAAACACACAAAGAAGAATAACAGTGGGAATTTGCTGAAATAATCATCCTGTAGTTATGGACTGTGTGTATGGAGTGATAGCACTATCACAGTCAGTAACACACACTTTGATATAATATGATGTGGAGGAAGTGTCAATGTACTGCAGTTACTTTTGTGACTAGTCAGATGCTTCTAAAGTGACAAATTGCCCTCTAACATGTGATCATTTTCTCATTCCATATCTAAATTTTCAGTCCGATCGGATGGAAGCCACTGGTTAAGTGAATACAGTTACTTTTGTATAATGAATAGTTGTCACTGTCGATCAGACAAAGGCCCTGTCCCTGTTCACCGCAACCACAAGGTGAAGCCTGTTGTAGGACAAAATGGCTTCCTGGTCAGGTGGCTGAGAAATAAGCCGAGGCCTAGAGGAAGTGTGCAGCTGGGATGACACGCTGTGCTGGTAGCCTAGATCGGAAACAGAGAGACTTGGACGGATAGTGTGCTCGTCTGTCATGTAACATGTACTCATTATTTGATTCAACTCTGTTTCATAGTACATGAGGCTATTCTTCCAAGTCAAGCCCCCATCACTGAATCTCAGCCTCACTGCATACACTAATGAAAAATCACTTATAATTAGGCTATTGCTATAATATCCCTATAGTGACTTAAGGTGTGTCTGTGATACTCAATAGTTGGTTTATAGCGAGCTTATCCTACTTCATGATTGTTGTCTCTTATGGTATCACTATAATATTCATGTCATATTCCTATAGGGGCTCAGACTCACCCTTTATGTCTCCTGCAGCCTGGATCCTCCTCAGTGTGCTCTCCACCTCTGTCTCGTTGATACCAACAGCTGTAACCAGGCCAACGGGGAGCCCCTTGCTCCTCAGGGCATTGGCCACTTTACCGGCGGCATCTATCCATATATCCTCATTGGACGAGACCACGACAGTATTGGCCCACCTGAAGTGTCTCAACACGGTGAACAGCACTCGAGTGGGAGACGGCAGCGTCCTGGCAAAAGTCGGGTATCCGATGACGCGGTCCAGTTCATAGTTGATGCAGCCGTAGGAGAGGATGGCCTTGTCCCAGTTCTTGGCCAGCAGCGAGGCCGCGTTACAGTATCCTGGGTTGGTGGGGCCCACAAAGGCGTCCGCCATCTTCTCATAGTAAACAAATGCGGTGAGAGCTTTCGAGGTCTCGCACGGCTCCTGGAGGATGATGAAGTCCATGTTCAAGCCCAGATCCATACCGAGGTCTCCATTTATCCTGCCCACGGCCAGCCGGGCCGCCGCGGCGGGCAGCGCCCTGGAGTAGACAGGGTCGCAGTTCCAGGGGCCCAGGACCCCCACTTTGAATATTAAACACCGGACACAACACGGGAACGTCAGCACTCCGAGGAGGACCCATAACAGAAAGTTATAAAACGGCAATGTCGTAAAAGTCTGTCTACTTTTGATTATGGGCAGGCATGGATGGCTGGACTCCCATAGCGCCCCTCTAAAATTAGAAGGAATATGTTGCATTGTCCTTCCAGAGTATCCGAAATAGTGAATCTTTATGTTCACTATAGCATTATCAGTCAGACCAGTGACACCTGCAGAATAGATAAAAAATAATGGTTTATAATGGCAACATAATACAAAAGTTATAACATTTCTGGACAAAGCTTAAATGAATCTCTCATTAAAAATAAATGACATTACGAGTCAGAGATGTTTGAATTGTAACAACTGGATCACTTACCATTTCTTTCATGCCCTTCTGGACAGGTTCAAGGTCCGAAGAGGCAATCTTACAAGTGTCCGCCCCAGTGTTTTTTTTTTCTTGTTTCCAAATAAAAACCCTCACCTAACCATCCCCAAACCTTACCTATTCACTCAGGATTCACTGTAGAGATCCATGGCGTTGCTCCACTGAAGACACGGCCAAGTCATTATGGGCTGAGAGTGACAGGCAGAGGCTGGCGCTGCGTCTGTCGCGTTAGGAGACAACTTCAGCACCCTGGAGAGCTACTTATGTCCCGCAGTCAGCGCCTCGAAAGGCTCCTTTACCTTTCCACAAACAGCTCGAGTCACTGGCAGCATGGCGCACAAGGCTGAAAAATCACCATTGGTCCACAGGCTATTTTCAATCATTTGTATTTGTTAAATAATTAAAAAAAAAGATAAAAAACTGTTCCTTGCTTTCAGGTGAGAAATGCAAATCCTTTCCAGTAAAGATTATTCCAGCCAAAAAGTGTTATTTGAACTAGGCTATATGGGTAAGAAAAAATAAAGTTAGTTGATGTATTATGTGTATAGAGGGCCTGCATCGGCTGCAGGCCCATTCAATCAAAAAGTCCTTCCAAAGTGACCTGAGGCCGAAACGTACGTGTTACTCACTAATCCATTTTCAGTGAGGCACAATATAAGAGGATTGACAACACGCCTTGTTATCAGGAGGGAGAAGCACCAAGGCCTTTGCCCATCCACCATAGCCTACTCTTTTGGAAAGAGTCACATATTGCCAAATCTCACGAGGAGTGGAGTTTTCTCTTGAAAACAAATAGCTGACATGATGATGGACTTGACATGATAATAGTAGGCCTAAAAAATGAGAATGCAATGAAATGGCACAGATTGTATGAAAGTGATCTTGGAGCCCATACTATAGTGAAATATACTGTATATATTTCACATATACTTAAGAAATATATATTAAACATAAACACATTAAGATAGTCTGCAGTATATGTAAAGTGTATTTTGTTTTCTTTTTGCAGTATGGGGGTCAGTTGAGGTTTTTTTTTTTTTTTTTTGCCATGGAGACACCTTATTGCATGAGGACACCTGAACCGTGCCTTAATTGGTCTAATATGCCAGCGGTACAGCAGGTCCCACAGTTTAAATGAATTTGAACCCTGGTGGAGTGGGAGTAATTAAAGATAACGAAGGGCTCTCCCTGCGGGTCTCCTGAGCTCACCCACATTTTGCCTACGTCAGTCTTTTCAGCGCTTTTTTTGAAGACTCCGCCACTGAGGCAGCCTGCCAGGGCTGGCTGAGTCAAAACAGCTGTTTTCCACAGCATCAAAAAGGGCTTGGGTGACAGTTTTAAGGGTGATAAGTGATAAGATAATAACGGGACTATATCACACTCTGCAGTAGTAGGCTGAATAAAAAAAAAGGAAGGTAAACTATGATCATTATAAGGCAAACAGACACCAATATAGACAAAAATAAATGTTATATTTCAGAAACGCATTTATGATTTTTCTTAAAGACCTTCATATATCTTCACATAACTTACATCAGTTTTATACTATTTACTGTGACATATACTACAAATTTATGTCATAAAGCTGAATGTCAGCCTAAAAAGGTGGTAAGCTGAGTTTAGGTGGGTTTACCCTCCACTACATCCCTGACATCATGGTGTGATTGCTGGAAATTAGTCCATGGGGGCATTGCAGGCAATAATTATTAGCCTACTTATAAGGCTATATGCTATAGACTTTTAGTAGAAATCATAACAAACATAAAACAAGATATGACAAAATAACAATAAGCAACAATAAGCAAAGAAATTGTATGTTAACCTGAACTGTTTAGTAGGCAAAGTTAATAGTTCAACCAACATCAGGTTGCTGCTATGACACTCCATTGTGTGTGTTTGTGTGTGTGTGTGTGTGTGTGTGTGTGTGTGTGTGTGTGTGTGTGACTGAGAGAGAGAGAGAGAGGGGGAGAGGGAGAGGGAGCAAAAGTGAGACAGACAGACAGACAGAGAGAGGCAGGGGGGGTTGACGGTGCTGCGTGTGTGTGTGTGTGTGTGTGTGTGTGTGTGTGTGTGTGTGCGTGCGTGTGAGCACAAAATGCAGGCCTACCCAAAAACAATTTGAAACATAACCAAATTCTATTCTCTGGATTGAGTTAAAACATCTAAAGTAAGTGTGTGTGTGTGTGTGTGTGTGTGTGTAGGTAAACTCTATTCCAGTCAGATGAACCTCCCACAGACACACTACAAGTCCCTGCAGGAATATTACAGGAATATGAAGGTGCAGCGAGGAGGCTGGCTGTTTGGGAAAGTGATCCACCTTTGTTGACCCATATCCCATATAAGCTGATGAGCCTCTTAAACGTAACACCTTGATACCGCTGTCCTGCATCCAGAAATAGAGGAGAGAAATGACGACTCAGCACAATGTCCACCCAGCGGTGAACTGTGAACACATCGGATGCTGCTGCTGGAACAAGCTCTGTGCACTGAATGGGACAATGTGTAATGAAACACAAGCATTCCAAACCAAAAATCACTGCAATCTTCCAATAATGTTTCTATAATATTCATATAGGCACTGAGCAGGCTTCTGGTTCTCAGCAGTGATTTTATAGTGACCTAATGGTGTTTTATGGTATTTCTTTTTTTTTTTTTTTTTTTTTTTTTTACCTCACTGTAATATTCCTATTATTTTCCTATAGGGACCTATAGTTTAGCTGGGACATTTGAATAGTATCCTTCTATAATTTCATAGTGGGATTTCTGTAGTTCTTTTTCATTAAAGATTATTGGTTTTAGTTATCTAATCTTATTAAATGAATGTTTTCAGGGGGAAACACACACACACACACACACCTCAGATATAAAGCAGAGAAATTAATGGTTGTTGTGGAGTGCTGTTTCTGTCAGTGAGACTGATGCATGCAGACTTTACAATGGATTAATATTACAAACAGTGTAATGGGATCCTTAAAATAGGCAGCTTCACATATTAGATCCCTTAGGCCTGCATAAAAGAACTGCAGTAATGATACATTTTAGAAGGATGCTACAGCAAAACTATAAGTCGCTATAGGAACATTACAGTGATACCAGGAGATAAAAATACTGTAACAAGGTCACTATAAACTACCACAGACACATTATAAGTCTCTATAGGAGTATTATAGGAATATTACAGTGATTTTCCGTCAGGGATGCTTTAACAGTAAACTGCAAAAAATTTTAAGGCATTTCATAACAACCTTAGTTTATTGCTGCCTTCAAATTCCAAGTTGACTGAAACAGTACAGAATAGTTTGTTCTAAGATCAATAGTGGTTCTAATGTGGTAAAATTCACTAAATGAACCTAAGACAACAAGTTCAATCAGTAAATGTCTCTCAACTTTATTAGTTGAATCCATTCATTGATGAACCACTTTCCAGTGTTATTTATTCTTGCACTAGTGAGGAGGTTTCTGGTGCCGTTAGTTCATGTGTCTCAAATTACTGCATCATGTGGTGACTCATTATCATATCATCATCATACTAATTCAAGTATAAGAAGTGGATAATAGGCCATGTCTAACAAAAACCAGCATTTTTAGAATTTGTTATGTATCAGGTATAGGGATTGAATTGAATGCTAATTTTCATCAAGGTTATCAATATTTTCATTTTCATCAGAAATAGACCTATGATTCACCTAATACACAAAGCCTACATAACAAGTCTGTTTTCTAACATTATGCACACAGAAGAAGGAAGGGATTCTGGAGAGTTAACTCAAATGCAATGCATGCTGGGAAATCTGTTAATAAGTTAACAATATTTCTTAATAAACTTTAATCAGTTTAGTGAATGCTTGGTAAGATGTTCTTTCCACTGAGAATTGTAAATCGCAAGTCATGAACTCATGATTATAACCTGTAAGCTGTAAGTTGAAACTGACAAACACCTCTATACTTTGTGTTCATGATTAAAGATGAGCTGGTTTTTCTAACTGGGTCTATGAGTTTTTAACTGCACACAGACAGTGAATGGCTTGCTATTTCAGGTTGTCTTTATCTCTGGCACCATCTGGCGGAGAATGCCTCACATTGGCACATATTATGTTCCTCACTAGAATAAAAGGAAAGTAGGCTATAGTAGTGTATGTTTAGACAAATTAGTGAAATATCTTCAAGCACAATCAGGCCTACATCGTTGGTTTTATCAATCAAAACACCTGACCAACAATGTTGCCATAAAAGTCTTAAAAGTGCAACAAAAGGGCACAAATTCAATGAAAAGAGAGGAAATGTCCTGTTTACTACACCACCTCATCTAATCATCTGTCAACTGATGCAAACCATCATCATTATATCAACCATCATAAGAAAATTTCTTATGGAAATAAACAGAATCGCAAAACCGCATATTCTCAATGAAAGCTCTCCTTTGTCCCTTTTACTCACCATTTAAGTTTATAAAACAACTTCACAACTGTTCTGATGTTTTTCATCTACAGTATATAATTTAATTGAGCCTTATTCAACACGACAATGGTTCAGTGTCCTGCAGATCACATAACTTGGTTGAAAACTTCGAATAAAGAAAAACTGCACAAAAATAGCTCTTACCCCAAGAAAAGTTGGGCAAGATTGATATGAATGTTTGGCATGTGTGAGACAATGTTTAAAATATCTGTTGTCATTTGTGGTGAAATGCCCCTTTAATTTGTCTGCGAGGACGTGTCATCTTTGGCTTTAGGCCATTACAACAACACACGTTTTTCTTTCTTCAGGTTTTATGGAATGTTGTTTTTTTTTACAAGCTGATACTCTACATAGCAGGCTGCCTGTCTGGGCTCCTATCTTATCTTCACAGCCTTGAAGAGTCCCAGACCTTAAAACATCCAGGAGGCCCCAGATTCCTCTGGACTTATTCATTGTTTTAAATGGGTTGATTGAATAAATGAGCTTTATAGTGGTGACAGATTTAGATGAGCCTACAGTCTGTACAGGGTGTGAGAGTTTGTGTGTGTGTGTGTGTGTGTGTGTGTGTGTGTGTGCGTGCGTGCGTGCGTGCGTGCGTGTGTGCGTGTGCGTGTACTGTATGGGTGTGCTGGGATGCTGTCATGCTCTCCTGAGGAAAACAAAGGCTGCGTCAGTTGAGCAGAGGGTCCAGATGGAGAGCGGAGCCCCCCAGTATTGTGTGAGCAGCAACAGATGTTAATCATAATTCATCACACTTGACCTTTCTGTTTCCAAGCCTCCTTCTTGGGAATTATCTCATCCATAGGCGTAATGCCTACATAGATTTGCTATAGCCTACAATATTATGTGCATGTTTTGTTTGGCTCCCCAAAAAATCACTACAATATTCTTGTAGGAACTTATGGAGGGATATGTGGCACTCAATAGTGAGTTTACAGTGACCTTATCGCACGTTATGCTATTTAATGTTAATGTCCGATGGCATCACAAAAATATTCCTCTAATATTGTTATTCCTCTAATAGAGTGGAATTTCAAAGGAAATGTTTGTCATCAGTGTCATAACAGTGAAAAAGGCCCCCACGACGGTAATTATTGGTGAATCCGCACCATAATCAGAGGATTTGTTGTTTAATTAGTTTTCACTTTGGATGGCATAGCAGTTACGATCCACCCCAAATAACTATAATATTACTATAATGGTTCTATAGGGACTTGATACTCGTGATACTAGTAGTGGGTTTATAGTGGCCTTATCTTGCTTTATGTTTCTGTATATTTTATATCTTATACTTTATATTCCTATAATATTCCTGCAGGGAAGTATAGATTTGCTGTTATATTTGTATGGTAGGCTACCCTTGAAAAAGTTTACTACACCATTCTTCAATCAGATATGGTGGCTAAAGTAGCTACAACAGGAAAAGACAAGGTTTCCGCTTACAATTTTTTTTTTTCCAGTTTCCTCAAAATGTGAACCCAGAGCCAAAATATGAAACCAAACCGCCGCCTATTGTTGCATAATACTGTATTTTAGCTTTTCGTTTCATGTGGGTTTGTTTGCGGCGTCTCCACTAGAGTGCGCATCGAGCGTGTCCAACAAGCAGCGTCAAAACTGCCAGAGACAGTAGACCAGGACCGGAAGTTAGATGATTGGGCCTTCAAAATAAAAGCGTACATTTGTCACTTGGGGAGGAGAACACAAGTCCAGATTCTGTACATTCCAAGATAGGATATATTTTCTGTGGTATAGGCCACAGTAAATACAAGTAAAGCAAATAAATGTAAATAAATATATTATATATAACATAAAATAAAGGTTTTCATTAGGTTTGATGTTGACATGAGTGGGCCTACCTAAGAAGATAGGATTGTGGGAATTTGGTGAAAATTTGCAGCTAAGGTGTGAAGATTCGTAGTTAAGGGTTAGACTTTCACAACTTTTGCTTCCTTTTATCATTGGGTACTACTTGATAAACAACAGACACACTTTATATTAAATGATTAAATGTTTGATAGTGAACTGTCTCATCCCTGACCATGACCTGCCTGCCTGACTTCAACAGCACCATGGCAACAGCATCATGGTAACTTATTAATGACCACTGTTGTACAGAACAATAAAAACGTATCAATATTTGTATCAAAATATGTTTGTAGAACTTAGATTAAACGTGGAGCAAAACTGTAACAAATATAAAAACTGAAAATAATGTCAAACATAGTATTCTTCAAAAATCGTTTTATTTTGAAGGATTTGGACCGGAAGTCCTCTTCCTTTGTATTGCGGCAAGCTTGACACTGGTAAACCAAGCCAACAGGACTTTATGGGATGGGAACAGAGGAGTGTATCCCAGTCTTTGCTCCTCTTGACAGCTTACTGTTGAGTAGCAGACACGGCGAGGGACTTGGAGACCTAATGTAGTGAAACACAGACAGCAAACTACTGACACAGTGAAGTGCTGCGGGGGCCAAGAAAAATGGGAGCGGTGAAGTGAAATCGTCTAAAAAGCGGACTGTCCGGCTGTAGGGTCTTACTTGGTGGTCGAGGTAAGTCGGGACATACGAGGAAACTGAGAAAACACAAGTAGGCTAACCTTTAGTTTACTCCTTTTCTGTTTAACAGCCTGTGAAATCTTCGACCAAAACCACTAGTTAGTTTCGGACACCGCAGCGCAGAAGCCCAGCAGACCTCTGGTCAGATCAGATTTCACTTTGCTTCGGTTTTGGAGAAACCGCCGTGGTTGTTGTTTTTTTTTGACGCCCCGAGTAAATGCCCGGGCTCCTGTGTGTGTTTACCACGAGTTAATTGGAGAAATACAACTTCTAGAGAGTGTTAAACGTGTACAAAACTCTTGTGAATGATGCGCGCAGAAGTGACATGTGGAGTTGTGATTGACAGCAGAAAGGGGCGGGGGATTGACACATGCAAGATAACGTTAGAGGTTCAAAGAGTTTAAACGACAACAGTTTTTTTTATATTTCCCAACCAAAAAGGTTGCAGTGGAGGAGACTGCTCTGCACCGATTGCCACGGCTGCAAGAAATTTGATCTGCAGAGGTACCCGATGTGTATTTGCCCGCCTCTAACTTCCCAGGGCATGGCAGGGGTCCTGTGGCTCACTTTGTAGTTATGCATAAAGAAGGGCAGGGAGGCCTTTGTCAGAGTGGGTCCAACATTAGGGGATAGGTGGGGAAAAGTGCACAGGGAGCACAACCTGGGCACATTGGTCCATAAGGATACACACACAGAGAAAGAAGGGTTCTGCAAGGGTCCTTTGGTTAGGGTATGGGTTCTATAATGGAACCATAATGACCCAAAACAACCTCTGATTGGTTGAATGTTATTTTTGTAACCAAGCAAAGGGCCCTTTCCTTTCCTCCTCCACCAATATATTTATATTGATATCAATTTGGATACACCCACCTTTTGCCATGTCTACTGTAGTTATCTACTAAGCTAGACAGCCTAGACTTATGTAGTTAAAACTGAAGTAGCCATAACATGATTATCAATTATATTCATGGCCATTGAGTTGACCACTCCTCCAGCGAGTCCTTCATCAGTATTTTCTCTCCTCTTCACTAGTTTGATGAATTCAGTGAGCTCTATCTTGTCAAATCGTCTCCTCCTTGATTGTAGGTTTATTTGCTTACTGTAACTATGAGTTTCTCATTGGTGCCTAATTGTTTTAAACACTTAAGTACCATCAATTTAATTTAAACTCCCTGCCTCCCCTCAGTGTCATGCATTAATTTGGCTTAAAAGGATTAGTGTGGCTTCCCTCTTCTAATTAAATTGTTTTCAGCCTTCAACTTGTAGATTAAATTGGGACAGTGTAGTTTCAATGACATGGTGAAGAAGACCTCAGAGCCGTGGTGGATAATGAGTGGATTTAATTATGAAGGTCACATCAGGGTCAGTGTAGATGCTACATAGATGTGAAGATTGTGCCCAAAAGGTTCAATATGAGCACTAAACAGATGTGTAGATAGTGCTCACTACATTCACCCAATCTACCTTCTACAGTTTGCTTTCAAATGTGCTTCAAGTTCCTCCTTTTCATGCAGCTAAATTAAGAGGAGCTGTCTTATTTGACTTGAAACAGTTGCAGTTGTTTATGGTCTGTTGAACTGATTAACATGAATGTAGGAATGCGTTGTATCAGGCCTGACCAATAGATATCACTGCACTTATCAGCTGATATTGGCTTTTGACAGATACAATTGTCATTTTCCACTGATAACACACTAATAGGATTTGCACAAAAAGTGATTTTGCCTAGAAAAGACTAAAGGTTATTTTTAAGATTATGTTGTTTAGAACATTTTCTTTCTTTTAAAGGGTCAAGTCTACAGTAATCATGAGGTGAGAGGTTATAATTGAGTAAAAATTATGCCATTAAACTAATCATTTTTGGCAGATACATTAGGCTACATGTTGGTAATTTTCCACCCCAGTTATTGCTATTGGCCCCAAAAATCAGTAATGGTTGGGCCCTAGAGGACGGCAAAGGTTGTGGAAAGTGTGTGTGCTGCATTCCCAGGATAAAGGTGTCAAAAGACTCCTGAAAGTGAGATGGTATTGGGCGTGATTTCACAGGCCGCTGCCAATTGTCCACTACGGGGTTCGCAGCTCTAACTGCCGTTGGCTTTGGGTAATTACAGTAGTTAGAATGTGTCTGATTTGAAGCCAGCGCTAACAACAGTTCGCCGTTAACTGAGATTTATTGGTGACAGGTTGAGAGGAACACCTGGCGTAGAAAGTTCACGATCCCCAGTAAAGCAACAGATGGAGCGATGGATGCAGGCAGGGAAGGAGGGATGGAGGGATGTAGCTGCAAAACCAAGGAGAGGAGATGGGGTGCTGACTCGGCCACCAGTGCAGTAGATATATAAACCTAATGACCACTTGGCTTTACCGTCGGTTTCCCACGTTTAGTCGGCATATGGCTTCTCAGTGGTTTCTTAACAAGGCAGATCGCTTTGAGGCTTGCGGTTTGTGTGAGGTGAGACAGCCTTGTAACTGTGGAATGGGAGGATAATGCCCAAGGACCTTCCTTAGTGTTGCAGTAATTATTTTTATAACAGCTAATGAGGTAATGCTTACATGGAAAATGAGAGTTTAGCCTTTGCTGTCAAAGCAGAAGCCAATATTTGAGTTTATTTCCAAAACACTATACATGTGGTTTGGAGAATAAAGACATTACCTGAAGTTTAACAGTAAAAATATAGTGGATTCAGTGGGTCAACTTAGGACAAGTTTCCCTTTTAAAACGTACCACACATTTAAAACATTTTGTAGTTTCATTTTCATTTTGTGAGAGTTTAGATGTTGCCTTTTTTACATTTTATGAAGGACGACGACTTTATCCGTGTCTTTGTTGTGGGTGTGGCATTCAGTGGAGAACTAGTTATTTTCTAAAGAGCACAGTAGCAACAAGTTTTGTTCAGTAGGTGAAAGATTTGTTTACCCAGCTTAATTTGACAGTATCAAAGACAAGCCCGTTCTTGTTTGGTCAAAAACTGCAGTTGGGGGGACTTGGGCCTTTAGTCAAAACACACACGCACACACAATCTGAACGCCTACACACACACATACTTATTGGGGGAAATGAGATATCTTCAGATGGTAAACTATTGCTTGATATAAGAGATCAAACTACAACAAAGCCATCCCCCGCATTCAGCAGCAGTAGAAAAACATAGTACACTCATGAAGCATTTTAAAAAAAAATACTATGAAGCAAGCAACCTGACTTCATTTACTTTTGCCAATTTGAATTGTCCATTACATTTATGTACATTTAAATTTATTCAGAGCAACTGAGAATGAGTGCAACAGTAGAATAAACTGAATTCCTAGACTGACAATATTACAAGCAACCAGTAGTAAGCAGTGCAAGGGTCAAAGCACAAGAAACACTGCACAGAAATGAACAGCTCTCTCCAAGTAGACTTTGAGCCATCTTAATCAGCCTGCATGTTGACCCACAAGTACAATGCAACTATGCAACCTCATCCTGTTACATAAGCTAACATAAATAACCTTAGCTCCAATGAGATATAGGCTACCTGATAATAATTTAAAGCCGTAATCTGAGAGTTGAGTGCATCTATACTGCGTGCCTTTAAGAAAGCTTTATGTCAAAATGTCTGTGGTCAAATAAACATCACAATTTGCAGAGAAGAGTGCACTGCTATTTTTCCTCTTTTTACAAGAATAGGCTATACCAATATGCACTTGTTTGTTTGATTTGTGAAAGGTATGACTTTCTCATGGGAAATAATTTTTTCTACATACCTCCCCATTCCTTCAAGTCTGTAGATCATTTTCTGTGAATTTTGGATCAAAATGCTCTGTTATGCCCTCTTTTTCTTGCATTGTCATTTAGGAGAAATGGCGTTAAACATTATAAGAAAAAATAAGTTTACCACCACACTCCTTTGGTACACTATGCTAAGTGAAGACCCAATCCGTAATAGCAGTATGCTGTAACACTGTTACCCCTCCACTTAGCTTAGTTTACATAGTGACTGGTGGGATTAGCAGTTTCTGATACACAGATTGACATAGATTACTGACAGTTTTACATGCATGTGTAGGCTAATGTTTGAAAACTCTGGATTGTATCTTTAATATTTGACTTTCTGCTGTGTCATGACAGAGCGGCTTGACTCTGACCGCTTGTTACACAACTCCAACCTCTGTCCAACTTTCTTGTGTATTTATGTGTCAGAGTGTGTGTGCGTGTGTGTGTGTACTCTGTGGACATAACGAGTACTACTTATGTGTGCTGCAGTGATGTTTAACTGATCTAATTCAAGATTAGATAATTTACCTCCTTCAATGGATACTGGGTGAGCTGTATTCAGCTGTCATTTACATATGCTTAGACGGATCTGGCGACAACTAAATAGAGGTATGATAGGCTTATGCCATGTTCTTCTATGGTTTTGATGTAGAGATGTTTTTGGCATAGATTTTAGCTTAGATTATTTATTCACTTCTTTAGTGAATCTTATTCTCTTTGAAATTATTGACACATTGAGCACATGGATCTGTGGTGTGATTATCCAAATGCATTTATTTTGAATGTGTGGGCTTTGTTTTCTTCATATAAGAATTGCCATTGTCTTCTATCCTTTATGAGGCTTCCTTTGCTATTATTTAAGATGTAGTGCGTCTACAGCAGCTACACCATAGGACAGTATATTTTTCACAATTGGAAGTTGTTGCTGAGTGCTTTTTTTGGTTTTTGTCTGAATGCGCTTAGGACTCCAAAGGGCTCAATACTTTATCTCATTGTGCTCAATTAGGGGCCTTGAGGTACAATGCACTCAGTTTTCTTTCTTACAACCATGCATGCTCATTGTAGTGTGTAAACTAAGAAAGTGCAAATGAACTCTTTGATCAAGGAAATTAGGTCACACCCGCTGGGAAGCTAAGGAGGAGGGAAATTAGGGCTGCTCAAGTCGCATGAAAAATGCTGTTTCCAGAAGAGTAAAAACAAAGACCTTCAAGGTGGCATTCCAATTTCTAAAATTACAAACAAGGTGCGATCTTAAGGAGTTTGGATGAAGGTTAGAGATTTGTTGGGGAATGCTAATCAGGTGATTGAGGTACTATAGTGCTGTTTTCATAGACAATGATTGTGGCTTAGAAGATGATTTGAGCATTATTGGACATGATTGGCTGTCATGTGGTGAATGAGTCCATAGTTGAAATTGAAACTTTATAAAAAAAAATGGGATTTTTTTCACAGCAATTTTTTTACCATGCTACACCCAGTGCAGGCTAATTAGGATATTTGCGTCTTTGCATGTCCTTGTGAGACAGCCAGGAGTATTGCGTTGCTCAAGGACATCTCATTGGCTTTGACACATTGGCTGTCAAAGGGCCAAACTTGTGACTGTTTGGTTATGATCCAGTTTGTTTATCCTCCCTCACGCACAGTCCTATCATCTTTATGAGGATCTTATCAATGCTGCTGCCTACTTTCATTCAACACGGGTAGTAGTACATTTTATGACAGTAATAATTCAGTTATTGGTCTGTTTGTAAATTATTTCGCACGATACATCCATCATATAAGAAACGGCAAACAGCACAGCATTATGAAACACAAAAAAGGCCCCTTAAAGTTAAATGTATTGGTTATAGGCCCTATGAAAGCTAAAAGGTTTGGAAACGTATTCGAAAAGTATTCACTCAGAACTGTATTAGGCAAATCTGCGTTTATGTATTCTGCTCCCTCTTCAGGGAACACTGCAAGTTGAATTTTGATTTTATACATTGTTTTTTTCTGTACCTCGCTCTTTATTTGAATTATTCATACTTTGTTGTATATCCGTCTGCTACGTTTGTATTTGTTTTGATGCTGCTTTCTCAATGAGGTCTCCCTTGAAAAAGAGATTCTTGACCTCAGTGTGAGTAGCATGGGTAAATAAAGGTTAAATAAATAATAAAATTGTTGTGTCCCCACCCAGAGCACAATGGCACTCCTCGTGTGGCTTGGCCTGTCGCTGCTGGTGGCCGTCCAGTCCAGCGCTGTGAAGAACTGCCACCCCGGCTGCCGCTGCGAGGTGGAGAGCTTCGGCCTGTTCGACAGCTTCAGCCTGACCAGGGTGGACTGCCGAGGGCTGGGCCCCGGCGCCGCCATGCCCATCCCCATCCCGCTGGACACCGCCCACCTAGACCTGTCCTCCAACACCATGGGCCCGCTCAGTGACGCCATGCTCACCGGTCCGGGCTACACCACCCTGGTCAGCCTGGACCTCAGTAGCAACCATATTACCAAGGTCAGTACTTGGAGGAACTCACACAGATCTCTTGACTTCATTTAGTATCAAAGTGGATGTCCCAGATAAATCTTCTTTGTTTGCTCCAAGAAATATGGGGAGACAAGATAGTTATCGTCACAGACTTGAAGCTCCCTTGAAAATAAATTCAAAAGAATTAGAATGGGATGCTAAGAGTCTGCTGTGATGACCTCTTCCCCCCCTCTTCTTTTCTTCTTTTTCCTCTTCTTACTGAATCTTCATCTCCTCCTACTTCTTCTTGTATTCCTCCCTTTCCTACTCCTTTTACTGCTTCTTCCCTTTCTTTTCCTCTTAATATATCTTCTTTTACCCCTCATCCATCTCCTCCTGATTTCCAGATAAGCCCCAATGCCTTGTCCAAGCTCCGTTACCTGGAGACTCTGGATCTGAGTCACAACTCTCTGGACAGCCTCTCCCCCAGCTGCTTCTCCGGCCTCCCTCTGGCTGACGTCGACCTCAGCTACAACGACTTCCAGGAGTTCAACATGGACGTGTTCGCCACTAAAGTCAACGGCGGACCCGTCAGCGTGGATCTGTCTCACAACAAGCTCGTGTCTGTCTCCAGGAGCTTGCACGAAGGAGTATTACACATCCAGAGCTTAAGTCTGACAGCAAACCGGCTGACAAGCGTCCCGCGGCTGGCAGGAGTTCCGCTGAGGTACCTAAATCTGGATGATAACCCCATCGCCCACATCGAGGAGGGAGCCTTCGCTCACCTAAAAGACCTGGTTCACTTATCGCTCAGCGGCCTCCACGAGCTTCGGGAAATCCAGCCTCACAGCTTCAAGGGCCTGCAGAGCCTCCAGGTTCTGGATCTGTCCAACAACCCCAAGCTCAAGACACTGAGCCCCGCAGTTTTCAGCGGGCTGGGCTCCCTGCAAGAGCTGAATTTGTCCAGCTCCGGGGTGACGTCCTTGCCAAGTAACATGCTGAGCCACCTGCCCAGTATTAAGAGTATTACACTGGGACAGAGCATCCAGTGCTGGAGGACCCAGAAACAGGGACAGTTCCACAGGCAGCTGGGGCAGGTCCAACACAACGAGGTGCTGAACTGTAACGTGGAGGGCATCGTGTTCTGATGGATCACTCTGTACACTTCTGACGCCAGAACTGTGCCTTCTGTGCACTTTAATATGCAAAACACTTTGGTTATTCCTGTCACTCAGTTATTTCTCTTATATGTTCCCTGGTCCAACTTTTGAATTAAGTATGTCTTAATGGTTTAATAAAGCCTTCATGAACACTTGACAAGAGTGTCATAGATGCTGTACCTTTCAGAAACACGACTAAATAGAGTATTTTAAAAGGCAATCTCAAATTTTTGGCTTGGCTTGGCAAACTTTACATGTACTTGTATTCTACATAACCCACACAGGGTCATTTCTTTTGCATCTTTACATATCTTTTGAAATGTTAATGGACCAATCATGAATCCAAAAAGTTATCCGTTTCATTTTAATTGGGACCATATTAAGTGATAGAGCTGTTTGTAATTTGCACTTATTCCAGTTACATGGGGGATTTTTAATAATCCACTCGCACATGGCCAAAATGTCATGCAGTGTAATACAACACCTACTATGCATTGCTTATGATAACCACACTGATGAGTATCTATGCTATCTTTTGACCACTAAGGTTTTCCTTTTCACTTTGAATGTGGTGCTGGGTTGAACTGATTTACATGAAGCATACGCATGTGAGGATATCATTGTCCATCATTCCCTGACAATTTATTGAAATATGTACAATCCAAGGACCATGATTCATTTAGCACAGTCTGGTTGTCAAACCTAAAAACTGGCTTCTGGTACTAAACCTAACTGAGGATAAAAAATATTTTTATTTAATCTGTAATGTCCACAGAAATACTATTTCATTACCTGACTTGGCTTTACCAATACCAGCCCAAAGCTGTCCATGGTGTTTGGATAATTAGTCTATATAAATAGTGACAATCAGGTTGGTCCTCCTTACTGTCACTGCCACCACCTTACAAATTTGGTTCATGCCGCCTTTACTTGGATCTCACTGCTGTATGGTTTGTTTCAACCATGTTACACAATAGGAGTAAACATTGTTGCCCAGGAGTTTTTTTATGTTATCAAATCAATCTCCAGTTGTGCAAGACAGTTAGAGTGTTTCAAAAGGCAACATTGGACCAATGAAGTGTCATAAGTGTCACAAACCTTAGTAATATGCAGTTACATTTGCCAACATCTGTTCATGTTGAAACACCCAGCTGCACTGTGTGTAATGTGTATGTAAAGCTGCCTTGGCATTCCTGTGGCATTACTATGGACCTAAGAAGACGATCAGCCTCAAGACTGCAGATGAGTTTTTGAATGTCAAAAATCTGTAGAAGAGGGTTGGGGCCAATTCACTTTCAACTCAAATGAGTTCAAAATGCAAAGTGAAACTTCCATTCATAATGTTATAGTTATTTCATTCCAGGTAGGAAGCTTTTAAAGAAAAGACTGTTTCAGTTGTGGGATTTCAAAGGAAATTCACCTTTTGAATTGGTTGAATTGAAAGTCAAATGTCACCAACCCTGGTATAGAGGTTTCTATTTATGTAACTATACTGTACATAACTTTATATATGAATCATATGTAATAAATGGACTATTCTCACGCTTGTGGTTTGAATGTTGTGTTTCTCACGTAGGCTATGACACACCACCTCACATTAAAACGTCTTGGCAACAATCATTAGGTGTGTCAGTGAAAGAGGATATGCAAAGTTCCAGTTTGAAACTAAAACATGTGAGGGCCGATTTTGTCAGTGTCCCTGCTGTATTTCGCAATTTCATAGAAATCCTGGGTTTTCAGCGCAGCTTGTGATCTGTTACTGTGCACAGTATTGACTCATAGCAGGGTGTGTCTCTCTTTACAATACAAGAGGAAAGCTTAGATCTTAGTGGTTTACCCTCTCAGCAGTTTATTTACTTTTACAATGCAGTGACACGTCGTGTGGAAGCTTCTTGCTTTATTTACTTGACAGTTCCTACAGATACACACTCACACACACACTTGTGGTCTTGAGTGGTCCTTTAAAACACAAGTGCTCAGACACACCAGGACTTGGCGAGGGTTACCGCGCTCCGCTGGCCTGCCTCCCTAAAGAAAAGGGGCCGACTGAGACGGAGACAAGTCGAAAAAGGAGAAAGAGAGAGAGCCGAGTCTCAGTAATGGCGGCTTACAGATCTCCTCTGTGCGCCTGGCAGTGAGTGTTTCATTGTGAGTTTGTCCCGTGAGACACAGAGAGGCATTCACATTATGCCCTCTTGCCTTCTGTGACACTGCCAACCACAGCTCCTTTGAAATTCTAAGACACCCATATGCCAAAAACAGGCAGAAAAAGGGCTGACTAAACAAAGGGGTTTTCACAGATTGCATCAGGGTTGTACGCGTTACAATACTCGTGGAGAAAATGGGCTTTGTGTCGGGACAGCTAGAGGAGAGAGGATCAGCAATACTAGAGTTTTCATTAGTGCTCAAATTCAACTTGGGGCTTTGGGAGGGCTTTGAACAAGCCAAAAGCGAGTGTGTGCCTATGGTTGTGTATATCTGAGCACACCGGTGTATATATTTCCTTTCTGTGTGTGTGTGCCTGTGTATGTGTGAACGCTCCTCAAATGAGCGGGTGAAAGTCCTCAGTGGATGACCCCGTTGCCAAAAACACTTCCAGATGTCTGTGCTATTTGTCCATCTCCTGAAGCACATGGCATGTTGAGACCCAGGGCACCAGCCATCCATCAGGAAACGGCCCCAGCTCCGCTCACTCTGCGCTGGGATCCACGCTCACTGCAAACTCTGTGAAATTGCAAAGTCATCCGTGGAATGCAACGGCACAACAAATCAAGTTACAAACCGAATGCGGGGGGACTTTCCCATTTCACTCCACCTCTCGAAGCCCCATATAGTCTCTTAAAAGTCCTCTGTGTGTTATGGTAGTCGTACTCTTTTTCTCTTCTGAAGTACAATCATAAATTTAGGAATGCGACTGAGATATCAGTGGAGATCAGAACAAGACCTTAATCAGAAAGGCAAACTAATTGAAGATCAGTGGTCAGGTCACATGTTTATTTACATTTTAATACACTCTTCATTTCATCATTTCAACATGTCCTTATGTCTAGTTTCAGACAACTCACATTTGCGCCACTTTTCCGAACTTGCAATGTGCACCATACATTCTAGATTAGCTGGCTGAGAAAATTGATGTCCTGTACATGGATACACTCCACCGTCCAGAGAAAATACACCCTGAAACTGAATTTGCATGTGAAATTCCTATGATCTTATACAGTTCAGCCTGGAGTGTGAACACAAACAAGTCTTCTCCCAAAGATAGAAACAAAAGAACCAAATCTTGACATTAGAGAGCCGACAGTGAGTGGGAGACTGCCTTTGTGTGTGCAGTGACATTTGATGGGGATACGCTTGCATAACTGTTGGCACTGTTACATTGACACAAAGTTCACTTTCTTGTCAATGCAAAGAAACAAAGATGTTTTCCAAGTTGCAAAGTCATTCTCCAGAACATTGTCAGTGGAACAGCTCCGTGTTTTGTCTACTGATAACACCCGAGATTAGCGCCTCGTTCCTTTTGGTTTGAAGTATTGTAATCACACACACACCTTCTGTAAATAAGCTATTGAAGAGAGCCAATAAGCAAAACAACATGGATACTTTGGGACTTTTTCAGGTTGCCCCTCCATAACAAAGTTGAAATGTGGGTCAGCAAAGACCCGGAGGAGTGAGTGTTGTTCTCAGTCATGTAGCCGAGGACTGTGGAGGGACAGGATCATGATCAGTGGGATAAGTCCTCACAGGCAAGAGAAGTTATCTGCAGGCACATCTGACATGGAGATGTTTGCTGTGCACTCCCTACCAAACAAACAGTAACATTTATATAACACCAAGGGCTACTGCACATGTTGTCCATGTGCATGTAGTCCATGTTCATTTATTATATCTGTGTTTATTGACTGTTCTATACTATACTATAATACTGTGTTGGTACAGAAATGGACTGTATATCATTTAATAAAATTTGTATGTGTCATTTTTATTTACAGGGAATCTTAACCCTAGTCATGACCTTTGACCTTTCAAAACATACAAAAAATCTACTTACTGCTCTTTTCCTTTGTAGTTATACTATACTGTACTATACTGTACTGTACTGTACTGTACTGTACTGTACTGTACTGTACTGTACTGTTCTGTACTGTACTATAATGTACGATACTATTCACTACAGATCTGCCACAGAACAATCTTGTGCTTTCCAACTTGCCTTAAAAAACAGTGAGGCAAAATCTTCCCTATGGAGAACAGAAGAATAGAGGCAGGAGGTTGTGTTTGTATATACTGTATGTACTGGACAACTAATTTCTACGCCTACAAATCTGTAACGTGCGGTTCACATTGCAAGTTGTGTGTGTGTGTGTGTGTGTGTGTGTGTCTTTTGCGTGTGTGGGTAACTACATTAGTTACACTGCCATATTTTATCTCTTGCCTCACCTTTTGCTGAGTAAAAGCACGCAGGAAGGAAAAAAGGACACTACAGCTTGGAGATAACAAGTAGGGCTGATGAGCATACACACATGTACACACACACACACGCACACACTTTTATACATATAGAGTGTGAAGTTAGTGGAAATGAATATGAATGTGAACAAGATAATTCACTTGCACAGATGTAGTTATGTAACCACATTTATCTTTGTTTTCCAAGTATATCTTGAGTGAAGTTTGCATTAAGGGCGTTTTGAGATATGAGTAAAGAAATCAAGAGGTAATCATTTAATTCTCTGCAGTGGTCTGGCTTTGAAATGCAATTACTTCAAAGCTGAGGGAAGCTTTGAAGTGTGTATAATTACTTCAGGCAAGCAGAACCAGGGTGTCTTTATTAACTGCTCCATGCTTGCTTGAGCGGCTATCAAACAAATGTAATTTGACCTTCCTGGACAGATCCTCTGGAGGATCAAGCTATCCAAGCAGCTAATTCACTTTGCTTCAACAATAAGCCCATACTTCTCTGAATACTGCAAGGTTTTTATTTTCAGTCCCTGAGGGGGCAGTGAAATCCGAGAGAGCGTTTTATAAACCAGTTTGTAAAGCTTGTTTGTTTAGAATGCAAAAGTTATTCAGATTTGTGCTTTCAAATTTTTATATACTACTTTTATATACTATTTTTTATAATTTAATGTTGTTTTATGTTTAATGTGGCCTACAGGAGCAACCCACCATGTCGAATTCCTTGTATGTGCAAACTTACTTGGCCAGTAAAACTGATTCTGATTTCTATACTTTCACATCAAAACTGTATATATGCTGTATGTGTGTGTATGCATACATATATTTATTTCCTTGAAATGAAAGGCGGTACATGGCTTTGTATGCGTTGAGTAAATTTCATTACTAAAGAACCCTTGAAACTCATTCAAAACACACTGGATAATTCCAAAAATACGTATATTAACCTGAAAACCATGCTGCTCTTCTTAATTCCAGAAGAGTAGGCTTGAAGTAGATATGAAGCTTTCATCTGGCAGCAGCGATATACAGTGACTGATGCTCTGAATGCCCTCTGGCCTGTCATGCTGCGGTGACAATAGACACCAAGGCACTGTGTCAGCGTGCTGCAGCTCGGCAGAGAGGTATTGTTTTCCGGTCGAACAAAAGATCAGCTGAACTTGTCACGGACCACAAAGATGTGATTGTTATTCTAAGGGCCAAAGCTGTTGAAGTTGATACGACGGTATTATGTTGTCTGTAAATAGGAGAAATCTTTATCTACTGAATGCAAAAAGTATGTTTCTGGATGCAGTATGTTTCTAAAAGTGGACAACTGCCTTTGACTAAGCAATGAACGCAATATATATTTTAGGTCTCACATCATATCTGTTGTGTGTGACCCCTGCACATTTGCACAGTGCATGCACAGGATAGCATTTGACTTCCACATATGAAGCTGATGTCACACAGTAGTTTAGGGGAATGCATCACAAACCAACTGACAAACTGCTGCTGAGGTGTGAAAACCTTGTTATCTACAAAAAATGTAACTTTTCATAACGTGTAAGGACAGCCGTCTCTTCAGACTGACCCATGCACTTTTAAAACTATGTAATGGGTTTTGAATGGGACTCATGGGCCTTAACATCACGAAAATTTCTCACATAAGCACAGGCACATAAAGGACCATGTAAATTAAAAAGTGCAAAACAACAAAACTGAAATTAAGATTCTTTCATGTGACAACAACAAAGTGGAAGCTTCCTCTATTCTCTCTTCTGGTTTGCCAAACATTACTTTCATGCTAGACAAAGTCACGGATTAAGTTGTTTTATGATGCTGACTCTCATGTTTTCCTAAAAGAGGAACTTGCAGTCTTTTCTCGGCGAGGACAGTCACTGTCAGCTGTTTCCTAGTCTATGTTTGACTTCTGTCCCCTCGCTGTTTCCCATAGCAATGTGAAATCTGGGTCATGCTTAGTAAAGCCTGGAAGGAACAATTGTTTTCTGGTACATAGACTGTTTAGGTAGAGTTACAAACCCGCCCCATCTTTGTCCTCAGAAAACACGCTTCCTATATGGCTTCATGTGAAAAGGTGTGTGTGTGTGTGTGTGTGTATTTCTGAAAATGTCCATGTGAGTCTCACCCAGCCAGACTGTTAATAATAATCATCTATTTGTTTTTCAACCGGTCTGGAAAAGTGGGACTTGTCCACATGGCAGCAGTTTATGGAACAGGCAGACAGACAAATGGGATGAAAATGGACAGTGACATGTACAGACTCAGACAGGGAGGTGGGGCAATATATCCACCCAGTTACCACTGTTCTTATTCCACTAAGAAGAATAAATACTACGCCTTCTAAATGGCTGGAAGAGGTACTTGAAGCAGTTTGTTTAAGTAGTTCATCTATTATCAGTAGCTCTTTGGCTTCAGGTTTGTGTCCTCACAGTTTGAAACAAGCAAGCCTGGGGCAAGAAATTAAGTCTAGATCCCGTTACTCTCGTTGGCTTATTTCCGAATTGCCTTTAAGTGGAGTTTCCTTACAAAATGAGATAAAAAAAATAAAATAAAAAAAAAGTTAAAAGTTAAAGTTATCTCATCTTAAGACCTTTGTTTACAAAGAAGATATGTCCACTCCTTTAGGATATTTTACACTCTCATTGAACATTCAGATAGAAGTCCTGCTGGATCTTTTGGAATATGTGAATGTGTTTTTTTCCTCCAGTTAGTAGATCTGGAGAAAGTCACCCATGATGGGATGGAATAGGATGTTTTGACTGTGGCAAGACTAATGACAGCCAATCAGTTCTATTCCAAAATCCTATATATACATTTTAGGGAAAAAATACATCACCTGAAGTCCATTAATTACTTCTGAAATATAAAGGATCCAGTCTGTTAAAGTGTTCTCAACGAAGCTACCCAATTTCCTTTACAAAGTACCATTATTTGTTTTAATTTTGTGCAATCAGTCATTTTGTATGAGAAGGGGTAACTTTAAAGATCATTTTGGGATCAAATTCTTTTAATCTGCCTTCTGTCAACTTTCTCTATTCTGTTGGTGACGTCTACCTGAAACAAAATGCTACTGCAAGATTTGTCACCCGCAACAAGAGCTTCCCTCCCTAGTTACTGAGCATTTGTTTTAGCATTTTTAAGACTTTACTGGTCCCTTTTACGACTTTGCGCTGGGGTAATATCCATGTTGACCATTTACCTGCTCATGAGTACACACAGAGTGAGCCTGAGGTCCTCCACTTTCCAGCGTCTAGGGACAAGTACACAAGTAGATTGGGCCTTTTCAATCAAGGTCTGTTTTTAAAACACAATATGATAGACTTTATTCTATTCTATTCTATTCTATTGTGAAGTAGAACAGGCATAAGCTCGACGGACACATAAGGACTTGGACAAAGCAAGCAGCATAACATAAAACACCATCAACAACTAAAAAGGACACCACTAAAAGGAATATACAGCAGCACTATTAAAGGGATAGTTCACCTAAAAATTATAAATTCACTCTTTTTGAAGCCTAAAGCACTGGCCTTCATGTACTCCAAATTGCTTTCAAGAAAGCTTCTCCGGCAGTGAGCCTGGAGAACTCCTAAGTTGTATGAAGAAAAAGCACTCATCCAATTTTGTACTGGCATGAGGATGAGTAGATAATGACTGAATTTTAATTTTTGGGTGAACTATCCCTTTAAAGTTGAGTTGGATAAGAGCCCTATCTGCCCCGGGGCTCGGTGCACCTAGCTGACCCTGCACTCTGACCCCTCTGTTAATATATGTGTCTCAGTGGGGTGTGTGAAGAATCAAATTCCTATTACACAGTAGGGAAAATAAATTCCTAAGAAAATGAACACTCTGATTGTCCATTTCATTTGACACATTATATTTTTACAGATGCAAATAAAAGTTGATTCTCATAAAAGAAGAAAAATACAGTCAGTGTTGGGTTTTTTTTCGTCGTCGTCTACAAACCTTCCACTTTCTGACGTCATCTCATTCCTAGACATTCATCGTCCCGCAGCCACCACGCTTACTCACACTCAAAATAATCAGCGCTGCCAACTGTTCAGCTCCATGAAGGCGTGGGGGTCGTCTGGAGAAGTCTTGCATCACCCCTCTCAATATTGGTGGTGTTGGGAGGGAGTTTCCCTGAGGAAAAGGGATATATCCTGAGATTGTTGCCCTCTCTGTCATTCTCTGACATCTGGTTTCCATCAGGAGCTGCTGGGCTGGCCCGTCTAAAGGTTTCTCAAAAGATATACCCACTTTTTTCCCTTCCCTTCCCTTGACCTACTTCACTACTTCACAGACTTTATCCTTTTTTTAAACTTTTATTAACCCATGGAAGATTTGATGATCACAGATGACCCTTTTTCTTTCAGCAACACCCTGCTTCACATTCAGTTACAGATTGAGACATTCACTGAAGCTGCTCTGCACCAGTCGTCTACTGTTAAGGCCCTTTTACATCTGGAAAAACTATAAAGATACTATAAAAAGATTTAAATTGCTCTAAGTAGATAGAATGTATGTGTTCCCAAAACAACAATAACTGTCAAAACATCCAAAACAATAACTAAAACTATATTTTTGGTTCAATCGCGAGCGATTTTTTGGATGCAGACACAACAATAAAACATTTTCAGCCAATCAAAATACATTTCTAAGAAAGAAGGGGGAGAATTTGGTAGCTGCAGTGATGCTTTGTTTGCTGATCACAGATATGGTTGTGTGAATGCTTGAGCAAAGATGTATCATTATAGTTAATAGTTATCAGTCTAGATGGGCTGTAAAATATTATGGCTGGAATGATGGCTTGTGTGCATCTCCTAACTCGCTAGTGACTCCAGGAATAGTGACCAACTCAGTGGGTTGTCTATTAGGACAGATGAGCACTAGACACAGATGATCCATTCCAGCATTTTCTTTAGCTTGGATTGGTTGGCTGGTAACAGAACAGAACAAAGGAGAACAAAATCAATAGGATGTTCACAATTTCAAGGTATTTTAAACAACATTAAATATTCCTCTTTTACAATGAATCATTAATTCTGCAGGATCCATATATACAGGCCTACCAATCTGAACGGCATGATCAAACATTCTAATTAAACAAACAGTAACAATAATCAGAAATAAACAGCCATTCTATACATCAAAAAACAAACCATAAATCTACTAAACAGAAGTTAACATCCTTGAATGCATAAACTGAACTTACTGATCATTCACACAATGTCGTTAACAACGCCCCTTAGTTGTTCTAAAATCACTGTAAACCACGGCCTCGCAGGGCTTATTGCTTTTATAAAACGGTTACTGGCAAGGTTTCATAAAATAAACACACAGCAACAAAAAAATGCAATAATTTATTGATAACAAATAATCATTCTTCCGCCAAGCAATGTAGTTCTTCAGCGACATTTAGCAGAATGGTTGCCAAGCAACACACAGACGCAGACACAGACGATTTGTGTGGCGCAGTAATACTGATGTGATGCGGTCACAGGTGTGTGTTTATAGAGTATTTTAAAATGGCTTCGAACGCAGCTCAGCCAATCATAATCAAGGACCGGAACTATCCGTTTTATAAAACGGGGCTCCGCCTACCCAAACAGGAAGTCAGGAAGGCAAAGGCTGGGGTCTAGTGGGGATTTTCCACAGCCGCCCCTCAAATATGGGAAACATATTTGATTGAAAGGAAAATCCCTATTGCGTGGTATTGGGGATTGCTGGATCATCATCTTGGACTGCCGTGAGGGCAATCAATCGACTGACCGGACCACATAGGTTTTGCCTTTGATTTGGATCTCAGCCACTCTGACCCGTCCATCTGAACTTGGGAGAAGACGTTGAACTCGGCCTATTGGTCATGAAGCACGTGGGAGCTAGGAGTCCACAACCATGACAACTGTATTTAGGGAAAGATTTGGGCTGTCGGATTGCCATTTCTGACAAGATTGTCCAGAATTGGTCAGCGAGTATGTAACGAAGGCACACTTCGTTACTAATCCTTTGCACTATTTGCACATTTGTATTGTACACTTTGATTTATTAAATGGTTTGCACAGCATAGTTTGCACAGTAATATTTGCACAGCATTAATAATTGCAAACAGAGTCATGATTTAAAGTATTTTATTGAATATATATTTTACTAAACATTTTAAGTTTGTTTGTGTGAGTTATTTTATCTTGTCCTGCTGGAGCAGTTACTCAGCATGGTCAAGGATTGAAGCTCCACCTAAAGGAAACAAACAAATGTTCAGTACTCAACCTGACATGAAATGGGTTTTCATTGTTTGGTTGAATATCATGATTTGGTATGGGCAAGTGCAATATTTCTAAGTGCAATACCTTAAGTGCAATATATATTTCTAAGTGCAATACTACAGTGGTGCAATGTAAGGGTTTTAATTGTTGGTTCATGCAATCACTTACCTGTGCTGTCTTGTCTGTGTTCCAGGGTGTTCGGGCAAAAGAGTTCCCCGGGGTGTCCGAGCACCTATATATAGTTCCGGGAGGGACCATGTGATGGGATAGCAGAGGGGGTGTTGTGTGTTGTGTGGGTGTTTGAACTCAAATGTATATTGTTTATATGTTGCAGTATTTATTGTTTGAGAGCAACATCAATTTGACTGTATGTATCGGATAGATATGTAGACTGGTAGGTTAAAGGGGGCAGTGTATTGTATTGTTGAATGTTATGCAAGTGACCCCTATAGTTGGTAGCATCCAGGTTAATTACCTGAGGCAGAGTATAAAAGGCTGCCAGTGTTCATCTGCCTCAGCTATTGGTAGGACCCTGGAGAGCTGCTCATAGCCATGCTCTCATTTTTTGCAACTTAGTGTCATTTTTGTCTTGTTATGTCATTTTTGTGGGTGAATAAACACCTTTGGTTGCACCGTACCACCGCCTCTTTTGCTGTGAATCCAGCCGCTAATCGGGTCAAGCCTAACAGAGTAGTTGGCTATGCCGCCACCGTCTGTTAGTCAGAAGCTCTGAATGTACATATATGACCTGAGGAAGAGATGCTTCGAGCCGCCCCATGAGGAGTAGATTTGGAGTTACTGGGTCTGGGTCAGATATGTCAGAGGATAGGTACCCAAGAGGCTTCGAGTTCAAGATCTCCTCCACTTCAATTAATATTGTCCTCAAGACCTCCTCACTGACAGTTTGGTTACCCAAGGTCACACGTAGAGCCGTCTTAACGGCCCTCACCTCCCTCTCCCAGGTACCTCAGAAGTGAGGAGCATATGGCGGGTTCCTAACAAAGCAGACTTTGTGTTTGGCCAGCTGTTCTTGAAAGGCAGGGCTGAGCAGAGCAAATGCTTCTCGTAATTCCCTCTCTCCTCCTACAAAATTGTTGCCATGGTCAGAAGTGACCTCGAACGGGGTTCCATGCCGAGCTACAAAGCGGCGGAAGGACATAAGGAAACTATCTGTGTCCAGGCCAGAGAGGAGATCTAAGTGTGCACAACGTGTGGTAAGACATTTGAAAAGGATTCCCCATCTCTTCTCTTGGCAGCGGCCAACCTTGATGACAAAAGGCCCAAAGCAGTCCATTCCAGTGGACCAGAATGGAGGCTTAAATAAGCGTAGGCGAGAATGAGGTAAGTCAGCCATTCAGGGAATTACCGGCTTTGCTTTCCATTTCCTGCAGTCAAGACAAGAATGTTGGTGTTTCCTCACTGCTTGTCTCCCACGCAGAATCCAGTAGTTCCTTCTGATGCTGGCAAACACTCTCTTTGGTCTGGGATGGTGTAATTTATCATCAAAATCCTTAATCAGGAGTTGGGTGATGTGGTTTCTGGGCTCTAGTACTGTAGGATGGATAAGGCCATAATCAAGGTCTTCACTTTTACAAAGTCTACCACCGACTCTGATTAGGCTGGTGGTATGATCAAACTCAGGGGCCAAGTTGTTCAGTCGACTTTGACTGGGGATGACTTTGCCTGCCTGCAGTAATTCATACTCTTCTGGAAAACTCACCTTTTGTGCATGCTGTAGAATGAGAGTCTCCACATAAGACCACTCGGGGGGGATGAGTACCTGAGTCCGGAGATGAGAGGATACACTGAGATGTTGCCTCAACCAAATCATCCCAGCACTGGAATTGGAGAGTATCGGAAGGAACATATGTTGGTAGCAGTTGAGTCGTGCCACAGAATACCGATTTGCGCAGCTCTGCAGATGCTGCACTGGAAAGTGTTGATGGATTGGAGGGCCACTGATCAGAAGGTAAGTACAGGAAAGGAGGACCCCGATTCCATCGGTGTGGTGCAGCTAGTGCTGCAAGGATTTTCCCTCTGGTAATATCATCTGCAGAGTTGCTTAAGGAATCAACAGAGTGGAGCCAAGTCAGAACAGTCGTGGAGTCGGACCACATCACTAAGCGGTGGAGAGGAAGAGTCAATTCAGTTTGCAGCATCTTTGCTAGCTGGGCTCCTGTAAGGGCAGCGCACAACTGCAGGTGGGGAGTGGTAAGTTGACGCTTCGGGGCTACGCGTGAATGTGCCATGACAAAAGACACTTGAGTCTGTCCCTGAGCATTCACTGTTCTCAAGTATGCAACAGAGCCATAAGCCGCCTCAGAGGCATCACAGAACACATGTAATTCTCTAGTTACTGATGGTTCATGGTCTTCAGTGGGCCCGTAACATCTTGGGAGTTTGATTGGCCAAGTCTGGAAGCTCCTTTTCCCATGAGGTCCAAGCTTTTATGAAGGCATCAGGAAGGCAGGGTTCATCCCATTCTCTCTCTTTGGACCATAATTGCTGGAGAAGGACTTTGGCAGGGGTTGTGAATGGGATGATAAACCCAATGGGATCGTACTGGCTTGCCAGTATGCGATACACAATGCGAAGAGTGAGGGTCTGAACTGGTCGGTGTCTGTACCCTAATGTGTCTGAGGAACAGTGCCATGTCAAGCCTAGGGTCCCTTCCCAGGGATCAGTGCGAATTTGGCTGAGCCAGAGCTGAGTGCTTTCTGATCGAGCTTCTTTAGGTAGGTGCTGAACTACTGAGGGGCGGTTACTGGCCCACTGACGTATCTCAAACCCACCAGTGGTCAACAGTGCTCGCAACCGATCTAGGTGACTCCTTGCTTGCTGTTCAGTGGGAAAACTCTGTAGACAACCTATTCCATCCACTTCCACTCTCGTTGTCTGATTGTCAAGGCAGGTCACTGCTTGCTTGTCTTGTTTGGAACGTGTGTTGACCTTTTCACTCTGATAAGGAACTATATCAACTTTCCACAGCATTTCCACATTGCGGTAAAGGTCTGCATTTGGAGCTCTGCTAGAGATGAACAAGGACTGAATTTCTGAGGGTTTTCTTGAGGAAGACTGGGCATTGATAGTGAGGTGTTCCTCAGAAAGCATCGTTGGTCCCTGCAAGGCCCAACCCAAGACAAGTATGCACTGCTGCAGGGCCACCACCCGGGCCCAGACACACTCGTTCAGCAGAACGGACAAGATGGGGGTGATCAGAGCCGATAAGGAGTAAAGGTTGGACTTTCTGGAATGCCTGTAGAGGTAATCCATGCAGATGCTTGAATCGCTGGAGTGTTGTCTCAGGGTAAGTCTGCTGGGCAAGACCCAATTTCTCAGCAGTAAAGGCATCTTTTATGACAAACTTCTTGTCTATGTTAGAGGCTGAGGCAATGTTGAAAGTGACAGTGGCACCATCCAGGGTTTCCGTATCTTGCCGAACAGTCTTCAGCACAGGAGATTCAGATGTCCCGTACAGTCCAAGAGATCTAGCCGCAGTAGCTAACAGCATTGTTCGCTCTGATCCATCATCCAATACTGCATAGGTTTCCCCCCCGTAGCTCAACTGAACTTTGACCACCTTCAAGAGGACTCTTGTGCTGCAGCTGGAGCGTATAAGGTAAGAAAGACCTGATTCTTTCTGTGGTTGATTCACTTCGTGAAGGACTCCAAGGTGTTTCCGTTACATTTTGGACAAAGTTTCTTTAGGTCACAATGTGAGGCTCTATGCTCACAGGATCGCAGGATCCATATATACAGGCCTACCAATCTAAATGGCATGATCAAACATTCTAATTAAACAAAGAGTAACAATCATCAGAAATAAACAGCCATTCTATACATCAAGAAACAAATCATAAATCTACTAAACAGAAGTTAACATCCTTGAATGCATAAACTGAACTTACTGATCATTCACACAATCCAAACTAAGAAGGAGGAACAATACACCAGCCTGCAGTCTGCCTCTTTGTCCAAAGAGTTTGCCGCAGGTGGACCTGATTGCATTTGTAGATAACGGGGCTCCGCCTACCCAAACAGGAAGTCAGGAAGGCAAAGGCTGGGGTCCAGTGGGGATTTTTCACATGGGCCTTTACAGTAATAATAATAACTTTATATAGCACTTATATAAAAGCAGAGTTTACAAAGCGCATGATAAAAAGGCATACAAAGAAGAAATGTTAAATATACAAAAAAGGAGGTAAAACTTAGGAAACACATTAATAGAAAAAGTGTCTTGAAACATAAGAAACAACATAAGATTGAAAAGTGTGATTGAAAACCTTACATTACAGCAAGTCTATAAAGGAAGGTCATCTACGAGTCCTGATGGCAAAAGTCTTAAGTCTTGATGGGACCAAAAGGTCTGATCTTGAAAAAGACCCTTCAGGGTCGAAATGTCGATTAAATATCTGATGGCATCGGCATGAGTGTGTGGTTATCTTCCTTCTTTGGGACCAAAAGGTCTGTAATGTAAAATTGGGGAGGTATGATCTCTTTGTTTGGCACCATTTAAAATCCTTGCTGCTGCATTTTGAATGAGCAGGAGATATGAGAGCGACTTTTGACTGAGGCAGGAACAGGGTGAGCTGCAGGTCTCTAACTGGGATAAAAGCTTGCATGACCTCGAAATCCATGGAGGCCAAAAAACAACTTAATTTTTTGATGTTTCTCAATTTCAGGAAGGAAGGCTGCATTACCTTCTTTACCTGCTCTTCAAAAGTCAAGTCACTGTCAAAACTCAGTTTCTACTGGCCACTAAGCAGCACCTCTAGAGGGTTAGGTGCCTTGCTCAAGGACTCCCGGGTGTTTAGTTGTTTAGGGATGAGAGGGCGTGTCTTGATCGCTTTCCCTGTGGAGTAAAAACACACAGCCAATCTTAACCAGGTGCCAAACAGAAAAAAAGTCCTTACACTGAAATATGCTCCCAAGGCGTCTGAATGTCTTAACACCATAAGATGATGGACTGATGAAGAGCAGTCAGTTTCACAACTTTGGTGTTAAGAAATTTATATAGCCCACCCAAGCCTGGGAGCATATTTCAGTGTGAGGACTCTTCTTTTTCTTCTATCTTTGTTCAGTTTCCCTGCCTGAACTAGCGACTCTCGGGCCACAGACTTGCCTCTCCAAACATTAGCCAAAAGATCAAGGTAAAGTTACAGGGAGAGGAAGGATTTCAGGCCATTTGAGCACAGCCCTGGAGTCGCTCCCAGCATGGAAGAAAAGTACCAGCGGTCTCTGAGCCTTTCTCAGCCTCTGCTGTTTGCTAAGACAATGAGCTCTTTTGTTTAAATGTTTCCTTTGTGATGTCTCCCTCCTCTTTTTTGGGTTCTCCAATGCAAAAATGGTAGAAATCAAACTCAAGGATTCAAAAGACAAGAAGTTTTAAGTGCTAAGTGTAAGTAATCTTAATCTTAAACTTAATTAACAGGGCAAATGTAGGCATCTTGGTTTTAGATAATTTGTGTGTTCCTGTTTCTGTGAACTGGAGTTTCTGATGGTTCAGTTTCTCGTGACCAAGCCAACATCAGTGATGAACACACAGGCAGGATTTGTGAAGCAGTGACGCAGCCTTCACCACTGAGAACCTCGGAAATGAGCAAATGAGGTGACTGCTTCACTGCACTGTAATTGCATCCACATGATTGAGCCTGTGGATTAAGCTGCTTGGCTCAAGCTTCACTGTTTTCTAAGTGTCAAGTCTTAGGCCAGAGATACTTTGCTTTCAAAAATTGGTGTGCCTAGGGACCGCTCACGTTACAGGAATCCACAGTTATCACGAAAACCATCTACGAGTTTCACGCTTTCCACTGAGATAATTGGCTTTAAGATCTTATGCTGGGCCATGAAGACAACTTACCGTGTGTAATGTCCCTCTTTTAATATGATTAGTGCTTAGTCTGTTTGATGTGTGGTATGTTCACAGCTAATATGGTTAGGGCCAGAGATTTTAGCCAACGTTTTGCTTGCCAATGAAGCACACACTTTTTTTCTTTTCTTTTTTTCCCCAAAGCCAGGCATGGAGAGACACATTATTCTAGAGACTGAAATCTAAGCTGTTTTGGGGTATTATCTTTATGTACTTGTATGTTGCTTTTAATCTTAACACATCTCACTTATCCTGTCCCATTATTACCTTCAGGACTGGCCTCAGCAATACTGTACAGGCATTGAAGCACTTGAATTGTTGATAAGAGTGTCCTCTAGTGGGGTAGATAGGGAACTACATGACACAGGAGTTTCCAATGTGGGAATTTAAAACTAAGGAGTGCAGACAGAAGTTTTTTTGTAAATCATAAATAAATTAATTAATTAATTAGTTGATTAAGCAATTAATCACAATACAGTAATTTAAGTTGTCTACATAAATATAAAAATACAGTAACCACAAGATGAAATAAATATGTTGAGATCAATATATCATAGTTTGTTTAAGTAGTTAAGGTTTAACTATTGTATGTGTATGGACTGAGCCACATGAAACTTTTATTCAAGTACGTTTGCTTTGATCAAGTCTTGCAAGACGCTTGGAGTAAAAGAGGGCTCAGTCCATTGAATATTGACACAATAAGATAAGTAAACCTCCAGTGCTCCACCCTGGTCAACACTAGAGTCTGGCAGGATTTTAATTGTACACAGCAGCATCTATTTTTCATACCATTCTTACCTAATAACCCTCTGCAAGCTTACATGCACTGAGAGCCCACATTTGGCTTCCAGGAAAACATTACAAATGCTGGAAAGAGGATTATGAATAAACCTATTGCCAACTTCAGTTAAGTCTCCTGTCTGGTTTGAAGGCATTACGCACAGCCAGCGTTTTACATGCAACCATGCAGCCTTATGCAGCTTTATACTTTAATCAGGCTCTCAGGTTGAAGCGATTACCTGCTACAGGTCCGACCTGTCACACTAACAGATGACTAGTAACAAATGAAGTCAAATCAGTTGCATGTGTGAAAGATGTTGTCTGGTCCAGGGTTTTTTATGAATGGAAGCAAGTAAAAATACTACTGTGTATCATATGAGTGTTGACATATGAGTGTTGTCATATGAAAAAAACAACACTTATTACCTAATTTTCATTGAAATCGGTGTCATTGACATTGACATTGATAGTAATATCATAAGTAATATATTGATAAGAAGGCCTTCCACCTCAAGTACAATACTTACATTTTACAGGACAGCTCTGGATTCACATAGGAATGTATGCATTCTCTGTCACATCCATAACACATATTTGCCATGTTATTGTGGTTGGAAAATACATTTTTGGAGCGCAAATGTCACATAATTTTGGAACTGCTCCAAAATGTCACTAGTTGGGTGACTATATAATTTTTCAAACTTGCAATTTATGACATTTTACAAATAAACACACATAGGCTTATATATTATATTCAGTCTTTATTAAAACAATATTATCACTGTAACAGGTTGTTATATCATTAGTTAACAGACCTGATCAAACCAACACTTGTTTTACTGCCAGTGACAAGAAACTTAACCTGCTAAGGATCTTGCTGTCCAGAGTAAAACATTTAGGTACAACATAAAGGTGTGAAATAAATAACTTTAAACGTATCACAAACATTTGCGTGGAATTTTCCAGCATTCTGTGTCTGACAAATTATATGACATACAGGTGTCCAGCACAAATAGAAATATATAATTCTCATTTATCATACCATAAACCTGCTTAACTCTAACAGACTGACCCTGCCCCGCATGTCTCTGTTTATTCAATCTACTGCATCTTCCATTGTCTCATTTTCTGTGTCTGTATTTTGTTTATTGTGAAGATTTATGGTGTTGTATGCCTTGCTGCCAGACAAATTCATACAACAAAGCTTTGAATCTGAACTGAACAAAAAGCCCCAGGTGACGGCTCCACACCACATGATCAGCAGTTGAGAATGGAGTTTGTTCTCAGGATGCGCATGACCTTCCTTGAGTTGTAGCTGTACTCATACTGCACGTGTTCATGGAAGAAATACAAGTATCCTGGAAATGGAAAGAGAACAGAATGGGCTAATTATTAGACAATACAGTACAGTAGTAATGTTGAAAAAAATCCTACTTTTGTGTGCTTCTGGATATTTGAGACTGGGAGATTTTGTGTTACCGTAGTGATAAGCAGCTGCATCCACTTCATCTTCCATTCCAGGGAAATCTGTCTCAGTGGATCTTGGGTAGCCGCTGTCCATGGTGCCAGTGTTCTCATCATAGCTATAGGTGATAAACGCAAGTAATACAACATGGATGAAATACAGAAATGCTATTGGGATGAATGACTCAAGTAGGCTCACTCGCTGACATTACTGTAGACTACAATGAGTATATAAATTATAAGGAACAGTTGCTCTTTTTCCACAAAATAAGCTCATCAGATGAATGCAGGTCAATTATTTTCCCCTGTTAAATCCACTTCAGCTATCAAGGCATGAGACAGACTAAAAGACTTTTACGTTTTCAGTGTTCTTCATGTTTTGTACCGTCAGTGCATCTCATCAACACTTACCTCCAATAGTCCTCCTCAGCGAAGAATAGAGTTTTCCCTGTGTCTCTGATGTACACAGCTGCATCAATTTCCCTCACGGTCTTGGGAAAGCCCAGTTTGTGTATATACTTTGGGTAGCCCTCCACAAGGTCGTATCCGTTCAGGGCCCACATTCGGATCCCTGTTGAAAGAGTTTTGTTGCAAAATCAGACATATACTATCTGAAATAAAAAAAATAAATAAAAAAAAACTAGCACCAATTGTTTGTGTGTTTTTAAAGGATAGCTGGCAATCATTTTTTCAGCAAAATGGATATATAGCGCTAGGGGATATAACTCCTAATGCGCTCTTGATTATACACCTTAAATGGGTTTGTTATTTTGAATAGGTCTTTTAATGCAACTAAAGAAAAACTTTTGTGCTTATGAGTGGAAATTAGTGTTCAGCTGATAGGAGAGGTAGAGAGAGAGGGAGACAGAGAGAAAGAAATCAAATATCAAATGCTGAATGGTATCTACAGTCTACTGTCTATCGTCTGTTTTGCACTGTGAGTGAGTGTGCTGTTGCACCATGACTGTCAGTATGTGCTGTGAAACTGCAACTTGTCAAGATACCAAGACAAATTCCTGTATGTTTATCCCACTTGATGATTAACATGATTCTGGTTGTGATTTAAGAGCAACCCACCACTAAATATGAAGACTAGATCCTTCTCTGGGTTCTCGTACGCTGCGTCCACCTTGTTGGGGATAGAGGGCCAGGTGGACTTGATCAGCGTCTGCTCAGGCTCAGGCATCTGGGGGTGGAGACGCCAGTAGAACCTGCAACAAGGTAGCACGTTTTAACAAATGCCATTAAATGCCAATAAACCATTCTACAATATGCAAATTTCATCAATGATACATGCGATACATTACGATATGATACGATACAATAGTCCGGACAGGAGAAAACTCCATTAAAAGAGCACACTGTATATTTCCACATAGGACTTTTCACACTGTGCATTCTTAGCCAAGGGTTATCGTTAACTCTGGGTTAACATTTAGCCCCAGGTTAGTTCAACCCCGTTTCACACACACCCTATTAAACCAGGGCTTGTCTTAAACCAGAGGCAAAGGGATTCATACTGTGCTCTTCTTATCCCAGGGTTAAAGCTGCACTGGGCAACTTTGCATGTTGGCAGCTCCAACGGCGACAGTTGGCAGTGAGAGCCAGCTGTCTGAAAAACTTGAACTTCAATACCCATAAATCAGTGAACTGCACGTTATGCTCACGTGTAACAACCATACAATAGCTTCTACTGTACCTGTCTTTGAAGATGATGGTTTCCCCTCTGAGCTCTGTGACGGCGTCGAAACTTAACATGGGGTCACACTTGTTTGGGGCGTCAGGCTTTGGCTTCACTTTCCTATGGTTTGGGTTCGGGCCTGCGGTTGGACATTTGACATTGTGTGATATTTCCATAACAAAACAATGACAAACAGTGTGTTTACTACTTTTCATGTTTTGGTAATCTCTATGGAATGAGTCAGAGTCAGTGAGTCAGAGAAAGAATGCTGCTCACTGTGCAGAGGCAGAGAGACACACGCACACACATGCATACACACAGACACACGCATCCATGACACACACACAAGCCCTTGCCACATATCTAAAAAATTGTGATTTTTTTTTTTGTCGTTCCCTGTAAAGCATTTGTGTCAATCCTATTTTTTTTTTAAAGCATTTTCTACATACATTTGATTTGACTTTGATTTGACTGCTCCAGTCTTATCTGTATTTTCATTCTCTAAATGAACAGGAATCCTGTGACTGCTCACCATAGAGAGACTGAATGCCCTCAATGTCGTCTTCAGACAGTGGGTAACCTCTAGCATAAGAGTAGACGGGGAACATCAGGGCACCCGGGTCTGAGGAGTGGGACAAACCAAGGGCGTGGCCAAACTCATGGGTCGCCACTAGAAACAGGTTGTACGCTGTTGGGAATACAAGTACATCAGTCAAAATATTGTTAATATCAACCTCACTGATTACATTCTTTAGGGGCATTATTACAATGGTTGACTGTTATCACGTCATGCAAAAGACTTACCGCTTGAATCTTTGGACCAGTGTTCGTCCTCGTCAAAGTGTGTGTCTCCTCCGATGTCCTTGCCAGGCGGATAGGCATGAGCCAGCAGTCCATCAGGCCCGTCAAAAGGGTTGTAGTCTCCATGCTCTGGAGAATACAGGAGCCATGACAAGGTGGAGGAATTTTAAATATGGAGAGCTGAATGTGCACTACTATATTGTCTATTAGACCCACCAAGGCTCATATATTTTTTATGTATCTTTATTCATCTTGCTCATGGTTCACTGGACCAATAGCAATGCACCGGTTAGTCTCGACACTTCTCTGCATAACTGCAACCATAATGTATGCTACACTGCTCCAACACATAGAGCTATTAAACAGTGAATATATACATTATGAGTGTGCTTTGTGTCAGTAGTATGTACGCTGAAACTACTGAGCACCATCACCAAGACAAATTCTTGCACATTTATTGTACTTCACTGAGTCCATCTACCCTTTCTCCACATGAGAACCATATCACACCCCTCTGAACAACAAGTAGATGTTAAGATATTTCAAGATTTCATTGTAAATCTTGAATTCTAAAAGGAGAGTGGCTGCCCTAAGGTACACACTGTATGTATAAAATATTAGGGTCGTCTTCCTGATATTGAGTTAGAGCCCATCAGATGTGTCAAAGTATAAAAATCCTTCCTTCTATGCTTCTCTTTATCTACATCTCCTCCTTTGTGATTGGTAGAGATTTAATAAGGGAAATCAATAAGGGATAATGGCTTTTACCTGGATTCACCTCACCAGTGTACTACATGAGAAGAGTAAGTGTCCCTGATATTTTGTACATGCAGTGTATATCAGAATTAATACTAAGGGTTTATTGTACCTTTTGTTCCGAAGCCTATCATAATGTCAGCGTTGCCCTCGTACAGTTTCTTGAAGGTCAGAGGGGTGACACCGGCCCAGATGTTCAGCGCGTTGCGGATGGCTCTGTCCACATCAGCCTTCTTCAGATCTGGTGTATAATTCACTATCCTGGAACATCAGGGGATAGAAGACATGTCACTGGCAGGGAAAGTGAATGAATGAATGATGATGGTGTTTCGATGTACGAACGACAATGGAATTCATTGCAGGCATTTTTTTTCGCCACATTGATATGTTTTACATTACATTCACATGTATTAGGTTGATACACACCTGAAGGTGACATTGTTGTTTTGCCATTTGAGGTTTCTGGGGAAGTGGTTGTATTCCCCAATATCCGGGACGCCGCATCTGGCCAACTTCATCACTTCCAAAGTGTTGGCATCCAGATTCCCTGTCACCTTCAGAGGCGGAAAGAGTATTGACATATTTTACAAAAGTAGATGTGCTACTTTTTTTTTTTTTTTTTTTACAGTACCCGTACTTGTTTAGAAAGTTACTCAAGTAAAAGTGTGTTCCAATAAAAAAAGATAAGCTAAAGACATTAAGATTTTGCCCCTTCCTCCCCCAAAAAACACAAAAATGAAATGTACAGTCTTGGAATCACAGGTATTCACAAGAAAACATGTAGAGAGGACTGCAAGAGTATTGTGGATCAAGAGTATCTACACTTGGACACAAGCTGGGGGCTGATCAACCCTCGATGGGTTGCCTCGGTGAGGGTGTTTGATGTTGAAAGAACCTAAACACCCAGTGATATCAGGTTACAACTCCAATAATGTGTTTAAGTGCATTACAAGATATAAGTTTAAATCACATCTCATTGTACTCACCACTATTTCGTCTATGAATAAAACTTAATCAAGCAAAAATTAGAATAGCTTCCTGAAAATACTCAAGTAGAAGTAGTATATTCTTTAAAAAATGCTCGGAATATCTGCTCAATCTCAGTAAGTACAGTAGCTGTAACTAGTTACTTTCCAGATTTGGTCACCTTCAGTTTGAAGAAACTCTGCATCTCCTTGATCTTGGTCCGCATGCCATCTGAAGATTTTTGGGTTCCAAGAAGACCAGCTGGAAGGTCATAGAACCGCCGAAGGTATTTCTGTATATAGAGAGAGAACAAAAGCTTGTCAACTGAATTGAACGACATAGGTAGTGTTTAAAAAAATAAGGATTGGATTGGTGCAGCCATTCTAACACTATGTGCAGTCTGAAGAGGTATATTTTTTCTTAGCTTATGACAGAGGTAAGGTCACTCAGCTAATTCAGTTTTACAAGATTGAGTAACAGGTAAGTTAAGCCTAGTAGTATTGATGCTTTTGATGCTTATTTCAATTTAATAAAAAGTCATAAATAGAGACCCCAGATCTTACCTCTGCTAACAGCCAGTTGTCTGTGTCCCCAGTCGGCAGAGGCAGAGCAAAGGAGTGGGCCGCCATCAGCAGGAGCAGTAAAGCTGTCATTGCTGTTGTCTGTGTGTCGTCCCAGCCAGTCATTGGGGTCGAGGAGCTCTGAGGGGTATTTATAGTGTCTCAGGTCCACGTTTTTTCTAAGGGTCCCAGTGATTCATGTAAAAGCACCTAGCCACTTCCTCCATGGTCATTGCAAAAAGTGCTTGTAGCTCTGAAACCAGAGTGCCTGTGGTTTGAATGGACTGCTTTGAACCCACCTCAAATGCTATGATATGACTTTTTTTTGCCAAATGGCCATGATTTAAGGAGTTTCTCAATAAGTTCATTGAATCTAATGTATATATGGCAGCATGTTTGACTTTTCAATGGACTTGAAAGAGTTTTTAATAAAGGAATATACAGAGAATTTGGTGATTCTGATCTTATGTTGTTGTCAGATTTAGAGGGGATGACCCTTGTTGGCAGAAAAAGACACAGGACGTTCTGTCTGGCTTGTGTAGGAGGATAACACACCTTCTCTACATCCTCTAATAAGAATTATGGTTAGATATTTATTAAAACCATCCTCTTCGCTTTGGAAAAAAAATAATGCCCCACTGTACAAAATGGAAGCAGTTTTGTGTGTTCTTTGAATTATTCAGGCGCTTGTCCCATGATAGTCATTCTGCTTCTTGTTATTTTAGGATAAGACATCAGAAGTGACTAATACAAGCCAGTCACACTAAAAAAATAGATTAAATTTAACATTAAAATGTGACATGTTGCTTTATGCTATATTACGTAGCCCTTTATATTGAAAACCAATGAGCTGGTTCCATGCAAACCGGCCCAGCTTGATTTTTGTCTGGTTCTAATTAAAATGTGTACTCCCTGATTCAAGTCTCTTCTTGTGGCCACTTTGTCTGATTCAGTTTCCTACAAAAATTGCGCAGCATTAAAATGACTAATTGAATAAGTAAATAATTCCTTGTTTCATTCTTCTTTCATTCATTCTCCTGAATTATGAGGAACTCCAGTAAACATGAGTGGGTTTTCTTTACACCATAGAAACCTGCCGAAATGGAAAAAAAAACAAGCAAATAATAAACTACATCATAAAGTGATGAACTTAGGAGTAATTCATTATTTCATTCATTATTACGCCATTTAGTAGTTTTTCCTCCATAGAACTATAGACTATAAAGTTAAGTGGGCAATTTATTCATCATTAGAACTGTAAAGTAACACATTGCCAACCAATTCATAGTGGGATTCTAATTCGTAAAAAGAAGTGAGGAATAAATATAGACACTTGCAAGGAAATAAGTATATGCATTACCCAAATATCAGCTTTATGCCATTCCTATCCCTTTCCCCAGTTTAATCTGTATTTATGAACATTTACTACTCTCTCCCAGAGTAGAGAGAAAAAAATGTCCCAACCCTAATTTGTGTTATTTGATTTTTATTTTGGTGATGACATTAAAACACATATGTGGATACAAACAAATTATTAATCATTCTGTAAATGTAAAATTATTGAGGATAACCCTGAGGTCCTAATGATGTTAAGATGGGAAGGCCTTAGAAGCTCATAGGATGGGTTGGAAAACAGAGAGGGTAACTGTAACAAAACCTAGTTTTCTTTGGATAAGGTTAAAGTTTCTCGAAGGGAACTGACAGCACTGCTGCAATATGAAGCTCATTTGGATGAAAAAGATCTGACAAACTATGTATGAGTACACTGAGTCCAAAAAGTCAGTTTATTGACATTGTAGTAGCACTAAGCTATACATAAGTATAAAATCACAGAATTTTGATGTGATTTATTTCTGGGTTCTACTGCAGTACTGAGACAAACTTCTTCTTGTTCACAAGTTCAAATGATTGGCTATCCAAGACCATGAGAATGTAATGCCAATGAAATGCCATATGAGAATGAAAGAGTATAACTGCGGGTGGATACCTGGAGTCAAGGCAGGTCAAGACATGCTGTCTGTTGCTGTGTTTTCTACTGCATCCATCCCCGTGTGACAACTAAGGCATATAATTATTAGCAATTGCTACAACAATGGAATTCCTCAACTTCTACGTACTCTAAGGACTACATATGACCATCAGTATGTCACATTTCAAAATACCTTGCATACATCCTTGTATTTCAAAGTGAAAATTCACCCAAAACCAGAATTCCCACGTCATTGCTATGAATTTGGCCAATTTATATTTGTATACACGAAGAATTCTCTCCCAGAGACAAGCATCCAAAGACTCCAGTTGGTCTTTCTACTAAGCAACACTTGAACTGAAGTTGCTCCATTGACAAAAATTAGGAGATGGGTCTAAAAAGCTAAGAAAACATTTTGTGATTCCACAGGGTCACTGTTCCAGTCTCGTCCTGTCCCAGTGTTGCATGATTGAAGTTCATCTTGCACCCAGTTGCAGCTTATGTAACTTTGTAAAGAAGGAACAGTAGTTAAACTCTGAATATTTGCCACATACTGGGAGTTAATGTATGTGACACATTAACTTTGGTCACATTATGATTACAGATAAGGCCTACAAGCTTCCTTCAAGAAAAAAGAAACATAGTAAGTCTATCATACATTAGGGTTAGGGTTAGAAGGAAACTATTCAAGTATGACAGTAAAGTTCTAATATTCCTGTAAATCCCTATGGTGATAATGTGTAATAATCTGTACAATCATTTTGCCACAACACTGCTGTCCCAGAGCCAGATATCTGCGGAGTAACATCACTGTTTAGACGGCGGTTAACAGACTGCTCCTGAGTCATGCTAGGGGAAGTTGGCAGTTAGGGGGATTTTTGCTGTTATTTTGAGTTGGTCACTGACAAACACACACACACACAAACAGAATGGAAGCAGAGACACTGCTGATTACTGTTGTGACCCACTGACTGTATTCAAGGAACAGGCTTGAAGCTAGATAAAAAATTGCAGTGTTGTGTTCTGAGAGATATGTGGTTGTGATCTTAACATTGTTTGTATGGCAGGTCTGATTCCTGGAAACTGTGGCCCACATACATCTGGTGCACAGAATGATTTCCCTTGCTGGGAGTCTTATTGTTAGAGATGAAAGCATGTGATCTGATGGTTGCTGGTTTGAATCTGAAGTAACCAACATTACCAGTATGTGGCTGTTGGCTACTGGAAGCTCATATTTGTGGATATTTGTAGCCTACCCTCCCTCCCCCTGCAACTATTCCCAGCAGGTCATTGCTAAATAAAAATGTGATCTTAGTCAACCTGCCTTAAAGGAAAAATCCATCTTATACTGTTAAATATCATACATTTTTTATATTTAATGCATTCCAGGAGTTATTTTGTGATTCATGTAATTTACCTTTTTGTTTTAACCCCTATTTCTCAACCTGTCTAACAACTCTGACCTTTCTTTTGTCAACATTTTCTCTTTGAAAGTTCTTCTTGTCTACATGAATGATGTACAGCAAAGATGTATTTTCAGTAACTAATCATTTACCCTGTTGCCCCACCATTGCCACTGACTGCATCAGCAGCCCAGCCAAGCATTCGCTGCAATTATATGGAATACACAATTTTCACTTAAACTGTTAGTAGTTGTAACTACACACACCAGAATATTTACCAAGTATTTAGTATTATGTGTATCAAGCTGGTGAGTGCTGATCCTCAATTAGTTTTGTCTTTCACATCATTGTGATGTGTTAGGGTCAATGAGATTTCATGTTCCCCTCAAACATGCTATGTGTTTTAGATTTTATTTTTTGATAAATATTTGCTAAATACATTTTTGGAGTTTGCTAAAATTTAAACTTTAAACCTTTAAACCCTGTGTAGCCTAATTTTAACCTATAGACGCCTATAGAATTTTTTAAACAGCTAATCAACGTAAAATAGCTCAGTGGTACATTTATATTTTCCACATACTTAAGAATATGTTGTTTCAACATGCAAAACTGTTGCAGAATGTATTTGTACCTGTAGCTCACATTCAGGTTCAGACTTGTACGGCCAAAATATGTTTTGGTAACCTTGCGGATATGTTATTGAGGGTTGGAAATAAAAAAAAATAAAAAAAGAACACACAACCCCCTTATTTTTTATTTATAGCTATTCTGATATTGTAGTCTCTTATTATGGGTAATGACAGCTATTTACTTTCAGCAGTAGGTGTCGCTATAACACCAACTCAAGCCATAGCCAGTCATGTCATGTCTTGCTAGTTGCAGAATAAACAGCTGTTCACACTTTGCACACTAATCACTTCAGTGTCCGTTTCCTTATTGCTCCATAGGTATGTAAACACTTTAGAAACACTTTATTTTGGGTTAACACTGTACTAAACCGTTACATAAGCATCCGATTAGGTTTGTGAGTGACAGGAATGTTTTATGACAGTTTAAGGGCAGTTTTGTCAGGATTGTGTTCCGTGTATCTTCCAAGCTAACGTCGAAGGCTAGCTCGCTTCAGTTAGTGGTAAAAGTGAAAACATATATTTCATGGGTTTAATTAATCTGTACAAGAAGTGTAATGTGATTTGAGATAATACCAGTTAGTCATGAGTGTTTGGAAAGAGTATTTTGGTTATTCTGAATTCATGGTATGTGTTCCATAGGTAAAATACAGTAATACTGTAACGGCTACCCTCACTTGGCGCATGTGTTAGCATGCAGAGATTGAAGTTGGTAAATTGGTGCATTTCAAATTAATGGCATCTACATGTATATAAATATCTGGCAAATGTCATTATTGTTTCAAGCATTTCTCAAAATATATTCTGAAATATTCAGTATGTGAAATGTATTTTTGCAGCATGGGCTAGCTCTGATGTAACTGAATTGTGTCTGATGATCCCAGCAAGCCATGAGCAAACTGCATCTTGACTTTTCTCAGCCAGGCTGCAGGCATAACTGTGATTGGAAACAAGTCACTTAAATTTCAAACTACAATGTTGGTATTCCCTGGGGTAATAATTGATGCCCTGTATAGGGTACAATAACGTAATTAGGGGGGGACTAAACAAATGTTATCGGTGCTTAAAGGTTCATACACTGGAAAAAGGCCATTGTAAAGTGCTACCCATGTTTCTATTAACTACATACAGGATGTTCTGGAAAAATAAATTCTACACCTGAAAAGCTGAATTGAAGATGAATAACTTTTCTTTTTATTTTCCTAAAGTATCCCCTCAGATATGATAGTAGGTAGTAGTAATAGGTAATAGTAATATATAGTAGTAATAGTAGTAGGTAATAGTAAGATTAGAGTGAGCTAACTTGTGGCTTAAAACAGTGAAAGTGCAATAGGAATTAGCAATTAAAAAGATGTTTTCTGCATAAAAAAAATACAGTATCTTACAAATTCCAAATATTCAGTTATGTGTTTTTTAATCATGTGTAGTTTATAAACCATGCACGAAGTGGGACATCTCTGTCGTCAAAGTTTACTGGAGCCTGAGCTTCATCTGATGAATCATAATGCAGCTGGACAGAAGGCAGCAGAGTTCAGAGAATTTAGAATGTCAGTGTCATAAAGGAGCGATTGACCTGAACACAAACACAGACTCAGACTCACAGTTTCATCTCTGATCGGTGTTCACCTGCACATTGAGACAGAAAACTCATGTTGCATTCATTTGGAGAAACATCAACAATATCTACCTTTTAGAAAGGAAAACATGGAGAGTGATTTCCATCTTGGTAAGCCACATGTTTTTATAATTGTATTATTTAACAGGAAAAGATTAGTACAGAGGATTTTGCTGAACGGATACAAACAAGAGACGGACAGTCAGGATAGACTAGTTGTTTTTGTTGAAGGATTTGCATTTGTGTTCAGTTCTTCCTTAGTTTGATTTACATTGTAAATTCACAGTTAGATTTGTTGTTGAAACAAACAAAACTATGATGAAATGCATAAAGTGAAGCTATGATGGAGCATGTTGATGAATGAAGCTACATCAGGTGGCCTTATGGTTATTTGATTATTAAGATGTTGCCATTGCATTTATTTCAGCATCCATGCAAACGGTCGCTCGACTCAATGCCCTTAATGACGATTGCCATGAAAACATCAACTACATGTTTGCGAAAGTCCTGAATAAGGAGCAATACCTTTATGCTGAAGCCTCTAGTTTCTCTGGAGTGACTGCTGAGCTCGACTGTGACCTTTCACCTCAGTCTGCTGTTGGTCTCGGCTCCAAACCTGCTTGTGGATTTGAGAGCCTCAATATATGGGAACCAATAGCCAGTGCAGCTTCATCAGCATACAAACTTCTCATGGATATGGACAAAGGAGACCTTCCTCCCACAGAGAAAGAGTCTCCTCTCATGACCGAAGACACAGAGTTAGGTAATGCTGGAGCATCCATCCACCCAGCTCAGCATGTTGAGGCTCAATCCAACCTGCTCCGCCTTGTTGAGGCTCCATCCCATGAGGCTCAAATGACTGATGACTTCAAAATCATTGAGAGATCGAGGTTGCTTCAGCACTCCCCCTTTGGTTTTGACAATGACTACCACCTGGAGGCAGTTGGAAAGAGATACCTCTATGCTCCCCCATGTGACACATCTGGATTTGTGGCTGACTGCTGCTCATCCTGTGGATCTACTCTGGGCTGCCTGGATGAGTGGGAGCCACTGGTCAAATCCCACTTTGACTTGGAGAAGGAGGGATTTGGTGAGGAGCTCCTCTACCCTTCATCACATCTCTCTAGATTTGTAGTTGACTGCTCCCCACATGGGCCGACGCTGGACCAGCTTGACAAATGGGAACCTGTTGTCAGCAGCACTGATTCTCACCTGATGCAGTACCTCTCAGTCCTCCTGGAGGAGGAGGAACTTGGTGAAAAGCACATGAATGCTTCCTCAACAGTGAGTTCTACATTTATGGCTGCCTGCGCTGCACACCATGCCCCTACTCAAGATCATCTTGATGAATGGGAGCCAATCGTCAAAGCTGATTCTAAACTGATGCTGTTCCTCCAGGACTTGGAGAAGGAGGATGAACAATGTCCTTTTATCATCAAGAGGGAAACAGTCAACTCCTGTGCACAGACTGAGGCCGCTGCTGAAAGCTCTGTCACCGTCCTGCATCAACCTGAATGTTGTGAGGGAACAAAAGTCAATGTCTTCTCTGCTGGACCTGACAATAGCTCCACCTCAGAGGAGGTTCTCCCCATCTCTCTTGCTGAATACACCCTGATTCACCTGCTTAAGGAAGGATCAACCAACCTGCTTCAGGAGTCCCAGGCTCCAGCCATCCAGGTTGAGGTCAAAGCTCCACCAAGCCTTGTAGTTGAAACTGTAAAGGACACCAAGGATCTGTCCGGTCTGACCCTAGAAAAGACACTTTCACCCGTCCAACTGGTCAAACCTACAGGACCTCAGAGTTCCAGTGCCAAAGACAGCCTGTCGACAAAACCAAAGAAGAAGAAGAAGCATGGCTTCTTTTCTTGGTTATCCCGTATATTCCGGGGGAAGAACAAGAAATCTGCTGACAACATGGCTACAACAGCAGACACGCCACTCCAACAGACCTGCCAAACAGAAGGACATGAGCCAAAGTCCTGCCTGAACACCCTCTCACCTGCAGTCCACTTCTGAACTCCTGTCATCTTCCTATCCACTTTACACAATTAAACAACTGAATCATTTTATTTGAATACATTTATTTGCACACTACTGTTATAGTGTCTTTCCACATTTCACACCTTTATTCCTACAGTTATGGGTAACCTGTAGCCTAAAGCAGTGAAAGTGTAATGGAATTTGTTAATATATGTTAGCCATGAACATTTTCTTTACCTCTATTACTAACAATATAATCAATATTTATTCTAAATGTGGCTGTTTTTTCACTGAGAGTCCATTTTGTTTTTAATATACACTTGTTTTCTGTTAAAATTATTATTATTATGGTAACTAGGGACTATAGGGAACAAGCACTGATAGCATTTGTTTTGTCCCCCCTAATTAGGTTATTGTACTCTGTAATTATTTTTTAAGTATTCAGTAATTACAAAAATAGTTACACCATAACTACCTTATAGATCTCTTGTAATTACAAAATTGTTACCCCTTAATTCCTGGACTTCTGCTGTTATTACCCTGTAACTACAGCATTGTTATTTTATTAGTACCCCATAATTACAAACTAGTTACACCGTAATTAGCGGGCTGTAAAATAAAGCGTTACCAATCATTCCACCACTGGGGAGCTGCATGCGAGCAGCCGCTGGGCACCAGGGGCTCCTCATCCTCAGCATCCTCAGTGCGCATGAAATGATCACGTACTACTACATGCACTATTAATCTTTTCAGATCTCTGAAAAAAACACAGTGTAATGCTTCATTGCTCTCAGTATCGAGTTTGATTGTGACTGAGGCTTGTGAGCTTGGCTTCTTGCATAATGGCTAACAGCTCAAAATGGGTTCAGACAAACACAATGAAACTGGACATCAATGCCAGGAGCACTATTTGCAGCATGCATGGCAAAACTCAATGCAAATATACAGTATATGCCTTTACACACTTGTTTTATGTCTGCTGACACTGGGTATATACAGTTAGCACACTGCTTTATACAGTAGTCGATTTGTACACAAATTTCAAGGGGGATGGTGGGGTCTTATGGAGAAAAACAATTTGGTATCTCAAACAAATCTTCCATTTACAAAATATAATATAAATAGAAAAACCCATTGCTGACTGCATCATTAGACATAGGACTGCAACTCCCAATATAAACTTATTTGTGGTACACCAAGCTGAAAACATCAGCACATCTTTTAAGCTAAATTTCTGCTTAGGCTGCTGTATAGTTACCAGAGGCAAAACTGAATTGATTGAAGAGACAAAAAAAGTAGAAATGTAAAGTTCCATCTGTGTTCAGAGTAGTTAAGCTGAGATATTAAGCTTCTGAGTTCTCACATCCTATAGCAGATTGCAAAACTAATATATGTATCAAGCTTCAGCAATATGTTAAGACCTGTTTGTTTTAGGGCTGCATTACTGTATATGAATAAATGATTATTGACTAAAATGTTAACTGGAATGTTATAATTCCAAGGTCATGATGTGACTCCAGGATGAGACAAATGTAGAGTAACATTTCTGAAGTTGCACTTCTTTGGCTTCTTCAAAATGTCAGCTTGCCAGGTCAGCAAGCTTGGCCATCATGCTGTTCTCTGCCTTGGCCCACGCTTGCTCCCTCTCCTCCAGAAACCGCTCGGTCTCATTTTCTGTCCTGTGGAGAGCGGTCTTCTCCTCCTGCCACTGGAGGAGGCGGCTGTCCAGCTGCTGCTCAGCCAGCTTGACCGAGGCCATGATCTCATCTTTTTTGGCACTTGTCTCCTTCTCCTGAGCCTCCTCTTTCTCCCTTTGGAGAGTCTCCTCCAAAAGTTTAAGCTGCAGGCCCAGGATTGCAGCGTGACTTTCATCTGCAACCTGGGAGCTCAGCTGCTTCTCCCTGTGGAGCATTTAATTTAGCTGCTGTATTTCTTTGTCAAGTGCCTCCTGCTCCACCTCAAAGGCCTTGATCTTGTTAGCCTGCTGCTGTGCCTCATTTTGAGCTTCCTGAAGCTCAACCTGGAGCTCTGGGATAGTTTTCTCCAGCTCAGCACTGTTGGTCTCGATGGCCCGCTGCTGCAGCATCTTCAACCAGCCTTGGCTAGCAGACACAGAATAGACCAGGAATGCCCTCCAGAGGGATGTGTATGAATTTGTGTCATAGCTTAAAGGATCTGCTATGAGGACCTAATGATAGAGTGTGCTTCTCTTTCAACCATAAAAGACTTGATATACACCCCACTTTTGGCAACAGACTAAGGAAAAATCAGTTTACAGTTCTGAGCTTGTTACCTACAGAAAAATATGCTGTACTATTGTACAATCGTGGTGGCATTATGCCTTGGGTTGGAAAAAACATTGTTAAAAGAAACAGTTGGAAAACGGATATGATCAGCGAGCCAAAACATGAATCAGCTACAACAAAGGAAAGACTTGAATGGCTGCCACCGCTAAGGCCAGCAGATTCAGAAATTACACAATATGTAAAAGCAATACTAGCAATTTCAACTATGCACATTCACAAATAAAATAAGCTAAGGGTTTGAAAATACACAAAAGCTGAGCAGCCCTTCAAATTCAAGCCAAAGTACACTGCTGTGTTGTTGATGCCCACTCAGCAAAATTCAGACACCCTATTGATGCAAAGAGATACCACAGGAGGGCAGCAGAGACTCTAAGAATAACACCACCTACTGTTGTACAGTGGCAGCATACAAACCTAAGGCTATTGCTCCTTGACATGTCGCTCATCATGTCCCACTGTTATATATAACCTGATGTTGAAATGTTGAAGATCAACAGAGGTTAAAATTAAAGCATATATATAGAATATAACATTCTTTTGAATGTCAGACTTCCTCCAATGCCAAAAGAGAAAAACAGGCTATTTTTGTGAATAACCTGAATTAACCTCACAAAGTGGAAGAGTTACATAAACTGCTGTTTATAAAAGCACATTTCAGGCTTTTGAGGAGCTGTAGAAATTCCAGCATTTCATGAGGCTACAATATTTTAGAGACAGAAATATCAGTATCACCACAAAATGAATAACCATCATACAATGAAACGGACTGAAGAGTTCAGTCTCTTTCACAGACCTGTTGCCTCGTACAAATGGCCGAGAATATTTGTCAGAGGCAACAAGTCTGTGAAAGACTTTACAATTCTAACCTTATAATTCTTGTGTGTTGTTTAGTTGAGGTTAAGGCATTCTGGTAGGAAAACATGAAACTAGTTTGCTATCTAATTTGGTTCCCTGTCATTAGCCTCATCTCTTGCTTTTACAGCATGTCAATGAACTGGAGACATTTTGTATCGATGGTGAACACATTTCTTGTTGGTGTTTGTTTTCATCACATGTGGTTAAAAGCAAGCTGACTTTGGTGCAGATTGTGCAATGATGGCGTGTACATTAGGTAGCGTTGCATGCCCTTTCTGGCTCACTGGCCTCAGGGTTAGGGTTAGGGTTAGTTATGGATTGTGAAACTTCTGAGAGGAACAAAATATTATCATTGTAGAGAAACAGTGAGGCTTTTTGGAGTATGAAGTTATGTTATTTATGGAAGAATGTTGCTGTTGTTTGACAAAAAAAAGTTTTTTAAAAAGAGAAAAACAATGAAGAGGTAAAAACATTATGTAACCATTTTGAAAAGAAAAACTAAATCATTATCCTTCAATATATTTAAAATATAGAGAATCCAGTCTGTGTATCAACTAAGGAGAAGAGTTACCTACTATGCTTTAAAAGGTATTACAATTTGTTCTAATTTTGCGCCATCAATCCCAGTAGGTGTAAGTGTTTGCAACAAAACCCCTAAAATGTTTACTTTCTATTCTATCAATTTTTGAAATTATACAACAGGGTTTAATCAGGTTTCTAGGGCCGAAGGGTCATGAAAATTACCCAACATGTAAATGAGCATCCATGCAATCAATTTGAATAAGAATTGTATGTTTGGACCAATATTGGTGTTGTTGTAATATGAATATGTGCTGTGTTTCAGGAGTATAGTTGATAATGGTGTGTAACACTACCAACAGGTTTTACATAAAACAGGACAAAGAAAGAAATCAGAGGCAGAGGAAAGTTAAACATTTTGTTTGTTTTTGACAAACATGAAGACAGGTGCATTTTCAGAGGGGAGAAGGAGACATGACATGACATGAAAACATGAATTTGTAGGTTATGATTGAGGTTGGGTTTGAGCGGGTATATAATTGATATTAATTGATCTATGTATTATCAGTAAATCTCTGTCAGGCATTGATATCATTATCTGAAGGTTCCTTAAAAATGGTAATCACTTAGTTTTATCTCCATGCTCTAGCTTCCTGCAGTCTTTTATGATGCAGGTAGTCTCGAAGTGCCGCACCAAGCAGGAAAACATAGAGAAAGCTTTTGCCTCCTTACCTAATTTGAATAAATCATCACTGTAGACAAAAAAGATGCTTTACATGATAGATATGTTCACCTCAGCTACTTGCTCTGAACAGATATGTAACAGCTCTGGCACTTTGTGAGTGTGAAAGTGTATGTTTGGGGCAAAGCAGCAAGGTTTCTGCTGGTCTAATTACCATGGCGGTCGGAATCGTCTCTCCCAGCTTGTAACCTTTCAGCTCCAAACTCCACTCTCTAGATCACTACTGCCTAAAATGACTTCATTACCTCGTCTGTTTGACCATAAAACCAGAGCAACAAAAATTCTTTAAATCTTTCTGCGAAAGAGCACGATGTATCCTGGAAAAGTCGGCTCATGTTGCCCCAGCAAAGGAATGCTGTTGGTCCCATAAAGCCCCACAACGCCCAATCAACCCTAATTGTACCCTGAATTTACCAAGGCACCGCCCTTGCCACTCCAGGCGTCCTGGCTGGCGGCCATTTTCTTTTTCGAAGGCCCCAAATCCATCCCTGCAATTAGAGTCAGTTTCAGTTCCTTTTCAGAGAGCTCTCTCATTGAAAGGACTTACATGCATTTGCTAAAACGGGACAAGAATGGGCTTTGATGGGGTTATTTTGGGAGAGCCTGCAGAATGCGTGGGACTGAGGCAGTGCCGCCCAGTTTATTGTGTTGCATCAGTCTGGATGGATTCGGTTGAGGTGGCCATCCCGTAGAGAAGCGGTGCAAAGGGAATCATTTATTCAGATATCACAACTACTTGGTTTTTGACTGGAAATCACATTTCTGCTGACCACATTCATAGTGACAGTAATGAGCAGATCGTGTCCAGTAAATATTTTTATATCCCCTCATGTTGTACATAGTTTCGCCATTTCTTTGGGATTATCTGTGAGTCAGCAACTTGCGCTCTAAAAACTGCCAGCAAAAACTCGTCATGTCACAACATCAGTTATTAGCAAAGTTTAATGGGAGCAAATTATATCAGTCCTACATTTATACAGAAATTGTTGAAATTTAAATTATAAATTCAATATTATATCCATATGGTCAAAGGACAAATATATCATATGAAATAAAATGTCAAAATTGTCATTCTTTTCCTTTCTTTTTTTTTTTTTTTTTTTTTTTTCTTTTTGCTGTCCTACTCTAAGCAAACCCCTCCCTAATTCCATAGTACTGTCTGAGGCTTCCTTGGCTTTGGCGTGGTATGAGTCACAATAACCATTTAAAAGGCTTTCTCATTAACCAGAACTTGCAACTCCATGTGTTTAAACTAGGCCACTACAATTCCTGTAGTGTTACGTCTGTGAAATGCCTGTCATGTTGCTCTCTTGCCTCTGTGTCTTGGTCTTGGTTTTGCCCGGTCCATGTTTCACGGCTCCCGCATTTATTCCGGAGGGAGAGAGGTCTCCATCCACAGAACCACAGATTGACTTGAAGCTTGCCACAGTAAGTGCATAATTGCATGAGCTGCATTACAGATATTTGAGATTGACTGCATGTGATAGCATCCGTTGTACTTTTTGTAATTTCAAAACATGCTAATTTGAAACTAATTATATTGAGGGAAACGAAGTTGCAAGGATCTGTGCTACCAGACTCTGCTGTGTGTGAGATATTGAGATAATCTTTTTATCTATTTCTTTTTTGTGTGGGTGGGGGGCGGAGGTAAATACATGCACTGCCCTCTGGGTCTTGGTAGCAATTATACTGTATGGTTTTACAGATTCTTTTCAGCCGCTTCATTTTCTCTCTCTCCCCATCTTAATTTCCTTTCTCTTGTTTATGTTTTTTTTCTTTGGTGATAGGAATGTTTATAACAGACAATGATGGATGAATGGGATGTTGCATGCCAAGCTTGTATTCAGTTTATTGTCGGGATTTTTTTAAGACAAAGTATAGCTCTAAATACTGGACAGTTGGTGCTGTTAATCTGCTCACCAAAAGGTTGCAACACATTTATGTAAATGAATTAGGAATTAACATAACAGATGCCATTTAATAGATGCTTTTATCCAAAATGTTTTACAGTACCAGGAGCCCATACATTTTTAGCCTGTGAAGCCCTAAGGAGAATTAAACCTTTAACCCTGGCATAGTCGGTATTCATTGAGCTGTACAGGACCAATTAATTTCACTGACTCTTCAATACAATATGATAAATATGATAGTGGACGTTGAATCTGCTCACAGGAATACCTTCAGCAGTACTACAATCTGAAAAAGGAACCTTTTGGGCGCAGGAAGCGGAGCTGGCCCTCCTTCACCTCCAAGGTGAAAGACATGCAGATATTCTTCGGGCTCAACACATCAGGTGTCCTGGACTCGGAGACCCTGGAGGTGATGAGGAGCCCTCGCTGTGGCGTCCCAGATGTGGAGGACTACAGTCAAAACCAGGGGACACGATGGAACAAGAATATCATCACCTACAGGTATCCAGGTTTCTGTTGAGAGCCAAAACACAAAGGTCAAGTTTCTTCTGCCTGTTTCATTTCTCTATATCATCAGCATTTATTGTAGCAAACTTATAATCAGATGTTGGTGTTCAGTTATGAAGTGTTTACTAAAAGATACTGAAAATACTATCACTCTTTTACTTTCCAGTGCATTGTTGAATTACTAATTGAAACACATGCATTTCTGAGATAGACTGATCTTGTCTTGCACAAATGAATGAATGTTTAGTTGTCCTAAAGATGGCAATCATGCCAATCTTGAATTCCAGGAAGACTAAAACACTTAAATTTGCTGAAAGGATTTCAATTTATTTCAATTGGGGTGATACATGGACAATATTTTGAGGCAGCACAAACAGTCAATAATGCCTCCGGCAGTGATGGGTAATGGCAACTGTCACAAATAATTACGGATAACAGACTTTTGGGCTTGGGACTAAAGGCATTTATGACTTGTTATAATATATTTAAACAGCCTGTTGTGAGGATTTCCAAATATAGGACAATGACAATATCAAACAACTCAAAAGTCCATGCAGTATAATTTTCTGTCATCGACAACTTATTTTGCACTCTAGCACTGTCCCCACCCATCTGGTATTCAATGCAGGTAAAAAAAAAACAACACTAATGTTTATATGCAACTTCTATCTGACCCTGGTCTGCTGGATAACACAGTGGGCTATAGGCAACAAAACTATAAAGAAGAAAATCTTCTAGTTATAACTTATGAAAAAGTTAACCATTTGTCATTGTTCGAAAATGTAAAGTTAATTTCCAAAAAAGGCTTTATATCCATACAACATCTTGAGAATATTAGGGAATCCAGTCTGTATAAGTTTCGTCAACCAAGGACTTCCTACTATCCTTAAAAAAAATGTTTACATTTTGTGCTATCAATCATTTTAAAAGAGTGGATGTAATTGTTTTTTTTTTGTGTTTTTTTTTATTAGTAGATAAGCCATTTTGGAATGATACTCATCAAACGTTGCCCACATAACATGACATTTGCTTGTTGCTGTTGCAGCATTGGTAGATACACTAGAGATTTGCCTCGCAGCACCGTAGACTCTCTGGTTGAGTCAGCTCTCAGCGTCTGGGCCAGAGCCAGCAGCCTGACGTTTGTCAGGTCGTACACCCGTAACGCTGACATCATGGTGGAGTTCGTGACCTATGGTGGGTTTCCCTTTTTATTTAAAATGAGACATTGATAGCAGATATTGTGGGAGATACATTTCATGAAGCACTACAGTAAACAGTTCAAAAGTTATGATAATTTGAATTTGTACATTTCAGTGGGCACTTTTATTTTTCTTCAAACTACCTAACACCTACATGAGGGGCCTCACTGGTAATTTACAGTAACCCCTAACCCGGGCAGTGTTAGCATCATGCACTACTGACTGAACTCCACAGATTTGTTTAGATGAGGCGGACAGAGGCCTGTAATTTTCTTTTGGCATAAAGCGTGAAATGTTTTCTCAGTGGTTTCTATTTTATGTTTTGGCTGGGCTGTATCATGAAGAACATGGTGACTTGTATCCATTCGATGGCCCCAGAGGAACACTGGCACATGCTTTTGGTCCAGGAGAGGGAATTGGCGGGGACACACACTTTGATGATGCTGAGCACTGGACAACAGGACAACAAGGTAACTAGACTGTGTCACGTTTGCTCTGCAAGTTCTTGTACTACAGGAATTTAACCAGTTGGATTGCTGCACACATCACTTAGATAAGGCAATAGATAGTATTCTTTTTAAAATCCATGATATGAAATCTGAAATGTTGATCTTAATAAAAGAAGAAGAGAAATACTTTATGTTTTGATGTATTTGTATATATTTTCTTTGTGCTATTGCAGGGTTTAACCTGTATTTGGTAGCTGCACATGAATTTGGTCATGCTTTGGGCTTGAAGCACTCCAGAAACCCAGAGTCACTGATGTATCCCACTTACAAATCCCCCCGTCCAGTCAACTTATTATCCAGAGAGGATGTAGCAAATATCAATGCACTTTATGGTAAAACATTAAACACATCTATCTATCTGTCTATCTATCTATCTATCTATCTATCTATCTATCTATCTATCTATCTATCTATCTATCTGTCTATCTGTCTATCTATCTATGAATTTACAGTACTTTACTATGACTACAGGAAATCTTTTTGACATTAGAGTATTTAGAAATACAGACAAGTGGAACCCAACACTTAAGTGTCTGCTGATGTGTGTTAGGTCCAAACAGAATTCGTCCAAATTACCTTTCAAGGTACGGCTGGAGCGCTCAGTACAACCCTTGGCTGTCAGGGCCCCAGTTCCCCCGACTAATGCAGGACAAATGTGCCCCGGACCTGACGTTTGACGCTGTCTCCACTCTCGGGGATGCCACCTTCTTTTTCAGAGAAACGTAAGTTGATGATCTTTCTTTACTTGCAGAGTTTATTTACAAAAATCCTCTTTGAATAAAAAAGAATCAGTTCATCTTTCAAGGTTGATAGATTGATCTTAGGATCTGAAGATTTACTCTGTAGAAGTGTTATCACTTTCACTCATTGACTTATGTTACCTTCCGTTTTTTAAAAAGTACTATAATATCAATCCATAATCTCAATGATTTTATTAGATATTGCTTTTTTTCTAAAAGGTGGTTGTCTCATTTTGGAACTAAACTCCTAATTTCTTAATTACAATTTCTCTCTTTTTGTATCATCATGCTAAAACTTATGATTAGTAATGTGATTTGCATAACGCAATGATCAATGATTAAACTGTGTTTTCACCTAAATCATAATCATTTTCCCATAAGGTATCTCTGGATTAAACATAATGAGCAATATGACATCAAAGAAGGTCCTATCACCAACTTTATGCCCAAGATTGAAACCAACATTGATGCTGCCTTCTGGGTGCCTCGCAGATCCACTGCTTACCTCATTCATGGTAACTATTCTTCATCGTTGAATATTGCAGTAGCTTTCAATAAGTAAACTGGTCAATATAAACAACCAAAAAGATCATCCATATACAACTCAACCAACAACAATTGAATAGTTACTATATATAGTATCTGTTAATTTGAGGAATAAAGGAAAACCATCATCACCTGAAGTTTAGCATTCAATATCTATAAACGTAGGTGGTCTATAAAGATGTAGGCTAATCATTATGACAACCACTGAGTATTTCATTTAATTCCTATAATTATATTTGTTTTTATGTCATTTTGTGAAAGCAAGGTGTCATTTCTTTGTCACCTGGATCTGAAGATGTTTCATGTATTTTGTCAGAATCCATGTTCTGGACAGTGAAAGGCTCCCTTGTGAAAGGAAAACCTAGACTGCTAAGCCACTTTGGCTTCCCGGCCTGGGTGCAGGACATTGATGCTGCAGTGCACATAGTGAAAACAGGACGCACCCTCTTCTTCATCCATGACATTTACTGGAGGTAAGACGACAAGTAAACAACATGAATCCATTAGACATTATCAGTTACATAATGTATGTTTTGCTATTATATAACTTATGGCAGTACTCTGTTCGGTACTCTTGAGTTGGATTCACTTCTCCTCATATCTCAGCTTCGACTGTAGATGAATCAGACTTGGATTCAGACTCAAACTCAACATTTAATGAGTCTTAAAACACTTGTGACTCAAACTGAACTTAGCCATGATAGCAAACGCTGCCAAAATGGTGACGGTAAATTGCACTCACTATTAGGTGCATTCCTATTTCCCTATGTCCATATCTCCATATGTCTATATCTCCAGTCTGGCTTGCTGATTCTGATCATGTGTGTTTACGTGAGCATGCAGTATATGCCACTTGTACACTGGGATGAGGATGCTCAAGTTTGGGATTGGGGAATTCCTTCTTTCTTTATGTGTAAAAGAGGCTGGAGTAAGTCTGGCACCATGCATTTGTAAAATATGACATTACACATCCAACGTTTTGCTTTTATCCTGAACAAGTGCTTGGTGGGCAGCTTGGGGAATGGAAATAAATTAAAATGATTTGATGTACAGTTTTGACTGTTTTGATGATTTGTGTATAAATGTAAATATTGGTCTTTATAAGTGCGGAGTCAAATCAGCAAACATTGGTAGATATAAGAGGCACTCCAGCTGGACTTGAACATTGGCAGATGTGACTCAGACTTGACTGAAACATTTCCGCTGTGATGTGGACTTCACACAGAGCTAAAGGCTCAATTTGGACTTGAGGTTTGATGACGTGACCATGCTAGTAGCAGCTATAAACAAATGTTTTTTCTTAGCTTCGAAACACGAATAGATGATGATGAGTAATTAGACATTACACACACTGATACACATTGTTTATGTCATGTCTTTTGCAGTTACAATGAAAACCGAAGAATTATGGATATCGGTTACCCAAAATACATCAGTGAAGACTTTCCCGGACTCAACACAACAATAAGTGCAGCCGTTCATAAAGAAGGTGAGCTATTGTTTTGTTTATTACAGACTGTATGTCTTCCATCCAAGTTAGTTGTTCGATTGATGCATATTTATTTGCAGAATTTGATGTGTAGATAGCAGACAAACCACATAATGTACAAGAGTTGGCAGACTGGGTGATGTTCAGGTTTGTAAGTGCAGTAATCTTGTTTACTTTTAGCAGGCACTGTACTTCTGTCTTTACCTTGAAGGGCTTTTGCACTTCACATTGTTTTCAGGAATGCTAATTTACAGACATGCAACATCAGTCGAGTGGAACTGAATTGGTGTGGTTCACCTCTATCGTTTAACATTTATAATGTACCCACTTTATCACTTAAAGTACTTTATATTATATACTGTAATTTCAATTGCTAGCAAAAGTAGAAATTAATTTTCAGTTGCATGCTGCTCATCATCGTCGTCACCACCACTACACCCACCACCACCAACAACAACAACATACAAGACATGAAGAAGGTGAAATACATAGATCACTTTGTTTGCCACTTGAAGATTTGTTTTTTGTCATCTTAGGCTTCATCTACTTTTTTGTCGGACCGCAAGTCTACAAGTACGACTACACCCAGAAGCATATTGTTGGAGTTGAGAAAGCAAATACCTGGCTTGGATGTTGAAATACTGCAGTTCTGTGGAGGCAATGAAGACATTTACTGATAACCTTTATTAGATTAATTATACTAAACAATGACAAAAAACACTGTGCTTTTTCAGTTTTGAGTGGAGTTTTATTTATCAATAAAGTGTAGGTCATATTTTGTCAAAATAAAGAATTAGAATGTAAAAGAGACGAGAAGTGTGTTGTTTTAGTGTTGTTTACACTGCAGTAAAATGCTTCCAGCAGAGCAGATCAACTAATGTGGTGAGTTTATATGAAATACTTCCATCAAATTTGCTACACCTCATCACTGCGGTGGAGATTGATATATGCAAATATTATGCTGCACTGACAATGTGGGACCGCCTCACCTTTGGCTACATGCCTGATTGATTCAGTACATGACAATATAAAGTAGTCTCCAAGGTATTTATTTATTAATGTTTTTGCTGTTTCCAATTATGGGTATGTCCAATCATCATTGAAAACCTCATTCAAAATCTTTTGCAAGAACTGAATCTACAAATCATGTGCATCACTTTTGGCCAGAGGTTCTTATACTGTAAAACACACTGTATACACATGGGGAATCATCTGTTTTTCCCTCAAGAGACAGGGAAAAGCCCAGACACAGTATGTAGACATTCCCTGAGGTGTTTTTCACCCACAAAACCTCCAGAAAATTGAGCCTGGTAGACAAAGCTGTAACGTCAGGATTTAAGGCTTTTGGGCCATGTGATTGCCCAACAACCTCAAGAATGCTCCCGTATATAAAATCTGAAGCCAGATGAAGATGAGCTCGCTGTGATGTTCATTTAAAAGATGGAGATGTTCTGGTCATGGATACCTGTGTTGGGCTCTCTGATGTTTGTGGATATCTTGTGGACTTTACCCATTGATCAGGATCAGTGGCTGAGGCCTGAGGATGTGGAGCTGGCTGAGGTTTGTGTATGGAAGACTGTCTTGCAGAGTTTATATGGGAATCATGCAGATGCAGAAAGAAGTCATGAACAGATATCCTATAGAAATGTCATAGGTAGTAAAACTATATTACATGTTTATGAATAATATTTTTGTTGTGAGAATCCAGTAAAAATACTTTAATTTAGAAGTGTAACCAAGTAAGGTTTTATTACTGTACCTTCATTTAAGAAGGTCCCTTTTCTAACTGTTATGCAGATTTGGTTTACTGGGTTCCACTATAGGGCAAGAGGTAGCTACAGTATAGTGTAGTGTAGGTTTGTCCTCATCTATACTTCATAGAGGAGTATATATCTGTTGATATACATTTATGACTTTGCAAATGCTTCCTAAATGTAAAGATTAGTAACAAAAGAATGCTTCACTACTTTGAGACAATCGTAGAGAGGTTATTGGGTACATTTAGCCATGGATGACGTCTTTTCAGGACTCATTTTGGTTTTAACCTCATTAATAGATTGCCAAATGAAAATCAAACCATAATATCATACTGTACATGCAAGATAAAACTTGCTGTCTGTTATGGCTGTAAAAGAGATTTCGCAATACTCTAATCTGTCCACAACGATGATGACCTGCAGAATTTGAACTCACTGAAAATGGTCCAGGACACAAATCTTAATGGTGAGATTGAGGCTTGGGCTCCACTGTAGTGTCAGAGTTTATGCTGCTACTCCTGTATAAACGTAGCTGTCAATAAAATGTAATAATTTGCATGAATAATGGACAAGCCCTAGCAAGTCTTGTTTGGCACTGTAGTGGAAACCAGGCTGATGCATCTGAAGCATATACCACAGAAGACACACAACACCTCATTCAGATAACATTAAGACAACTTTTCATGAGAAATCAGAAGACTTTGATGAGAAATAGAGATTTTGGGAGTCTTTTAGTACTTTCCAGACCTAAAGTCCTTTCAATAACAGGGCTACCTCAGGAGGTTCTACAATCTGAACCCCAACAGCAGAATTAGAGTGGCTGGGAGAAGAAGGGCCAGATCCACCTCAGCCATGGAGGAGAAGATCAGGGAAATGCAAAGCTTCTTTGGTCTGAGTGAGACAGGCCGCCTGGACCCTGACACCCTGGCCGTGATGAGGGAGGCGAGGTGCGGTGTTCCAGATGTGGAAAACTTCAGCTTCTACCCACGAAGGCCCAAATGGAAGAACCACACCATTACATACAAGTGAGATGTTTTGTGTCACTTGTGAAACTCGTCCTCTTTTTTTGGACATTATTCAGCCAGTAATGTCCTGTTTTCAACTGTTTCTTTTTAGAGCAATGTTGTAATACTGTATTACTGTAAAAGGGATTTTAGAGATTTTGATTGTTGTCCAGTTATTTACGTATCTATTACATCAATGTTGCCAACAGAGGATGTATTACTGTACCAGCAGCTCTGGAACTTGTCCTCGTTGCTCCAGATGCCTCATGTCTGTGTGTTCACCTTTGTCAATGGCATGCAGGATTGCACAATACACTCCGGACATGAAGAGAGAGGATGTGGAAAGCTCCTTTCGCTTAGCCCTGAAGATCTGGAGTGACGCGGCACCGCTGAGGTTCATCCAAGTCCACCATGGCAAAGCTGACATTGTCTTCTCCTTCGCCCGAAGAAGTATTATCTTCAAACCGCTTTTGAGAAGTTGTTTTGTCGATTAAGCTACACTCAGTACAAAATAAAGTGCCTTATTATGTTTAACAATGCCATAGGAGATAAAGGTAATACGATGTTTCCCATTAACAGCGCACATCAGACTTTCCTATAAGCCCTGTGGGTGTTTTTCTTCCCTGGTAGCTCATGGAGATTTCTTCCCCTTTGATGGGCCCAGGGGTGTGCTGGCCCACGCCTTTGAGCCAGGAGAAGGGATGGGAGGGGATGTGCACTTCGACGAGGATGAAACATGGACGATGGGGAAACAAAGGCCAGGTTTGTCACAGTCAAAACATGCTGTCAATATTGTGCTACAAGCAGGTTAGATAGCAAATTAAATACAAATGGGAGATAAATGAAAAAAGACATGACTAAGACACTTGTTGTGGGCAGATTGTCCAAAAAAAAATCATAATTCTTTCTTACGACTTGTTGATCTGCATGATTATTTTCTTGCAATGTCATGGAATACCTAAGAGGAAAGGAAGACTCTTTAAATGGACCTGATGAAACTGTTGCCTGTTATTTCAGGTTACAGCCTGTTCACTGTTGCAGCCCACGAGTTGGGCCACTCGCTGGGTTTAACTCACTCTAAAGACCCCTCTGCTATCATGTACCCCAATTACAAGTACAGCAGTACACAATACACTCTACCAAAAGATGATACGCTTGGGATCCAAACACTGTACGGTGAGTAACAAGTTCAAAAGGTGAAGTGATTACTAGCACACAAATGGAAATAAATGGATTAATGCATAGTGTACGATGATGTATCATGACATATGAATATATATTGCACTATTTCCTAGGCAAGCCCACTAGAAAACTAGACATGCAAACTATCCCCAAAAAGTGTGACCCCAACTTCTCTGTCGATGCAGTGGCAGTGATGAGAAATGAGATTGTTTTCTTTAAAAACAGGTACGTTTTAAAGGTGTGTGAATAATGTGTTCGAATGAGGTGTTTGAATATGTTCAATCTGCACAACAATTTAATCTTGATTGACATGCACATAGAGTACTTCTGTTTAAAACCTGCACGCATTCACTTGTTTCAACCCAGGTACATGTGGATGAGGACAACATGGACGACCTATTGGAATCGCCTGAGAGAGGGCCACAGCAGCACGTTTCTACTGAGCATCGACTCTCACGTAGATGCTGCTTATGACATCCCTGCCAAAGGCGTGGCGTACATATTCACTGGTAGAGTAATGGGCAGTCTGCAAGGCATCACTTAGGCCTCAGCATGACAAGGCTGGATTTCCAGTAGGAGAACACAAGGTTGCACCTAAATTACAGCCTTGTGCAACTTAAGTGTTGCACTTCATGCAAGAGGCTCATTGAGCTTGGCAGCCCTTGTGGTATGTTGCTGTTTTTCATAGTGTCCCAAAATGCAGTGACACGGCTATGTTTTTCCAGGTCGTAAGTACTGGGTGGTTCAACAGCTTAAGATGAAAAGTCATGCTGGCTTCATCTACGAGTATGGCTTCTCCTCCAGAGTCAAGCAGGTTGACGCTGCCGTGCATATTAGTGAATACGGGAAAACATTCTTCTTCATAGGAGAGTTTTATTGCAGGTAAACTTCCTCTCTGCCACCTTGGCTTGAATGCATCACCAAAAGAAAGAGATTCTCTGCTATGTTTTGTTCATATCATCAATAGAATTTTAATAAAGCATCCATTTTCTCATAGCCAATAGGAATAGATGCTTCATACCTGTACAGTAAGCCCACCTCAAGTAAATAGGCAGTATTCCAGTGCCAAATAGTTAAAGGCTGCCACCTAGTGATTTTTTGATGCCAGGTTATTCAGTTTTAATGTTTGGACCATTGTCATACTGTAAATCAAGTAGCGAGAGAATCCTCTAGCAATTAATGGGCCAGTTCAACTTATTTATCAATACATTAGCAATACCTAAATACCTACAATGGCCATCCAAAGACAGTTTGTATCAGTATGTATGAAAAACAGACAAAGTATCACTGTTAAAAAGACTTTGACTAAAAGTTAAATGAAACTAATGCTCAACAACACTACCTGAAACCTAAGTGAAGCTAAATAGAAACTGAAATAAAATGATAAAATAAAACAACTGAAATTATAAAACTGTAATTTAATGGTTAATGGTTTAATTGTTTGACAAGACATGCAGGTCAGGTGAATTGAAGACTCCAAATTGCCCATAGGTGTTGAGTGTGTTTGTGTGTAGTATAGTGTATGATGTATGTATATGACATAGTATATGATGTATAGTATGTATATGATGTAGTAAATGATGCATATGAAGTATGTATATGATGTGTGTATATATGTAGTATGTACAGTATATATGATGTAGTATGGTATATGACATGTATTTGATGGTATGTAAAGCCCTTTGAGACTTGACTGTGATAAAGGGCTATATAAATAAACAAGATTAGACTAGACTACAACATTAGCCTATAGATATAGACACTGTAGCATGCTGCATGCACTGTGGAAAATACTTATATAATGAAATGGATATACTGAAAAAGGCCCAAGTTGGTTATTCATGCACTTGTATATGAATGATGCAATCCCCAGGTATGATGAGCACAGGAGAAGGATGGACCCAGGCTTTCCCAGACTGATCCAGATGGACTGGCCTGGCATCGTGAGACGGGTCGATGCTGCGTTTGTGTTACATGGTAAGAAAGGGAAACCTGTCACAGTTTCATCGTGAAGTTTGTATTATGCAGACCCTGGGCTGCAGGATACAAATAGAACACAATAGAAATAGCACTTGCAAATTCTTTATATAGTTTGTTTTAGCATACTTAGGTGGCAGATGGGTGGGGTTTGCCACATAGGACAATACAGGGAGTGCCAGAGAGTTCAGAAAATCATAGGACAGCACTTTTCTGTAACTGGTAATTTTATACTGATGAGGTAAGCCCTGCCTGTTTGGTCCTACAAGCAAGTTAAAACAACAACAAATATGTCATTAATACTATTACAACACTATTTTACTAATAATACTGATCAACCCAGTTTTAGTAAAATGTAATTGCTCAAATAGACTTCTTCTGTATTACAGCTGAGTTTTGGTGTTCATGTTTCATTTCTAGTATATTTTGACACAACATGAGGGGCTAACACACATTTTACATTTCAGCACATATTACATGTCTCTGTATGTTCTTGATTTTGAAAACAGATTTTTTTGTATGATTTTCTGTTGACAGGTAGCATCTACCTCTTCAGTGGGACAAAATCCTACCAGTACGACTTTAGACGAAACCGGGTGGTGAATATAATTGCAGCGAATGCTTGGCTGGGCTGCTGATGCAGTCAGTGGCAATGATGGGGCAACAGGGTTAAATGATTAGTTACTGAAAATACATCTTTGCTGTACATCATTCATGTAGACAAGAAGAACTTTGAAAGGAAAATGTTGAAAAAAGAAAGGCCAGAGTTGTTAGACTGAAAGATCAGAGATGTTAAAATGTTAAGTCTGTGATTGGATCATTACACCCCTTTTTGAAGCAAGTGTGTACCTGCTCCTTCTTCAGACAGTTGAATACAATCCCCCTTTGGGGGTTCCTTTGGGGGTACGATGGTGCCGGTACATCTCATGTGCAAGCATGTACCTAATACTTATAATGTGAATATCAAGTGCAAAGCTCATCAAAGCTTTTTCATATTGGGGAGTGGATTAAATTGTACTCTAATCTGCTGCATCCAAATTCTACATTCAGAATTTCTCACTAGATGCCACTTAAAAATGTACCTTAACATAGGTTTGGAAGACTGGCCACATGAGGCTAGTGTACACATCACCTTGTCTATATTGTAGATTTGAGTATGTATAAATAGGATGCATCACATGACATTTTATTTCAATAAAATTGAATTTCCTTATTTTTGTATTAAGCAGTTTCATCTTTGCTCTCCAGAGTCTCATGCAGACTCTCAGACTCTTTTTGTAAGCATGCACAGTTTTTCTTAGACAAATAGAATGAATAGATAGATAGAATTTGTGAACTTGTTTACCAACCAAGCCGGACTATGCTCATGTTTAACAACCAAGCTGGACTATGCTCATGTTTACCACCCAAGCCGGACTGTGGTCGCCTTACATCAACGTATACCAAACGGAGGAGTGAAGCAAAAAGTTGAAAACAAAAGAACATTGGTGAGTCTAGTTTTCTGTTGACTTTGTGTGTGCTTGCTGCTGTTCTGTATTCCGCTCGTCGATTCGTCTCTTCCTATGTGCAGAGAAGATTTTCTGCTTGTGTCCATATCCAACACCAGAATTTCATTCGGCCAAATGGAGCAAACGTACAGGGTGGATGGTACGCTCTTCTCTGATTGGCTGATAAGATGTACTTTTACATAAGAATCTTGCCTAGTGCGGCTTTAAATTAGTTTATAAATTTGCACATATAATGTAAATTACCCAAAGAATAGATATATAACTTTGCAGAGTAAATTTGTGCAGGTGGGATAATGAAACCCTTACAGGGGCTCATAAAAACATCTTGCTTTAAAAAAATCAAGATGATAACAGCACAAAACTCAATTGAACTGTGTTCCCATAGTGTTCCCATGGTGTTCCTATCACTGATAATAACATCTCCTCCCACTCTGTTATCAGAGGGGTGACTCTTTACACCCCTTCCCCTCTAGCACAGGGGCCTGACATTTACTGGAATGCAGCAGAGGACACAGCCTTCACTGGCATCTTATTCAAGTGCTATCTGAACAATACACACCTCAGGCTGTCAAGGTGGACTATATAAGAGAGTGGATGGGGAGAGAAAAAGTAGTTTTTAACAAAATGGGCTCACTTGCTGCTTTTGGGACAGTGTTGCTGGCTTGTCTGGCTCTGTGTCATGCTGCCCCAGCGGGCCAAATTTCACCAGAAGAGGAAGAGCTGGCTGAGGTAATGCAATGTACTTTGAGTAAACTCTAGGAACTTTCAATGAAATAGACTGACCGGGCAAATCCAGGTGAACGTTTTATCCTTTTTTGTGTTCATCTTTAAATCTGCTAAAGTCATGAGGGGGAGATGTAGGTGAGACAGGTTAAAGAAGGATTTTTAATGCTTTAGATAACTGAGACAAGTGAAAGTGGAAACTGTTCTTAATATTTTGTACTATTCAGTTTAAATCCGATTTGTGAAAAACTACCCTCTAGCTATAGTGGAAGAAATAACATTTCTACTATCTAATAAGCATGATCATAATCAGATGAAATCTGAATCACTTTCTATTCAGTCATCTTCCTTCTCTCCATATCAGGGATACCTTTCTCAGTTCTACACTGATGTTGGGATGACCAACTCCTCAATGCGAAGCATCACCAATTCCTCGTTCAGCCAGAATCTACAGGCCATGCAGGCTTTCTTTGGCCTGGAGGTAATAACAAGGAATAGCAAGGTTTTGCACTTTTAAAGAATGAGCTGAGATGAATTGAGATAGTTTGTCAATCTCAATGAAGGGTGCTATATATTTCCATCCTGGGAAAAAGAAATACCTGATATTCATTGTACAATATTAAAAAAGGTGATTCCATCCTATAAAATGTTACTATTTTGTTAACAAGTTAATATGATCGTCACATTTTTTAAATAGTGGCTATGTCATTTTGAAATTACTTTTTCAATTATAAAAAAGACATGCAAATCTCTATGTGGCAGTTATCTCACATCATCCACCACCATTGACCACCAGGTGACTGGCATCCTGGATAAGGAAACTGCGCAGGTGATGAAGGCGCCCAGGTGCGGCGTCTCGGACATCAGCCGATATGGACACTTCCCCGGGAAACCCAAGTGGGAGAAGAGGCTGATTACCTACAGGTACTGTGACCTAGAGAGGTGCAACACTGTTTAGTACCTTTGTCATACGGTTGAATTTTAAGTGGCTGAATATATGGGCAATGCCCTGATATGATGATGGTGATTGTGATGGAAATGAATATGGGACAATTTTTGTTATCTCCGTATTGCATTTCTCTTTCAACCTATATGCCGTGTTAACATATTAAAATGTAAATGTATAGTATAAGGTAAGTGTAAATGTATTTCATATACCAAACCATCATAACCTGATGTGAACAGGATCACCCAGTACACTCCAGATCTGAGCCGGGGTCAGGTGGATACAACCATTGCTCAGGCCTTCCAGCTCTACAGCGACGTCATCCCGCTGGACTTCAAACAGATCTACAGCGGAACTGCGGACATCATGATCCTCTTCAAGGGCGGATGTGAGTCTAGATGGAACAGGGCGTTTTAAAACGCATACAAAACCTCTCATCGGAAATGGGTGGAAAACATGCAAAGAAAAGAACAAAATTCATTATTGAGTAATAATACGTTAGAGGCTCACTGATGTACCCATAATCACAAGAATCTTGTGATTATGGGTACATCGGTGATAGCCTGGTAAGACCATCCTGATCACGTGACCTCACATTCTGTTTCGCTCCACGGATCAGTCTGGACTTCTAGCCGCCCACATCGATTTCAGTGGGCGGGAGTACTTGCCTTGACAGACAAACTCCTTCAGCCAATCAGCGAATCCAAATTCAAATCCACTCGGAAGAACGGCGAAAACGTCTTTTCCGCCGAGAAACTCCGCTAGTGCATACTCTTGTTCTTGTTTAATTGTTGTTATTGAGTCTATTTCTGCAATAACTGCACTTATGGCTGTGTTTACTCTACAAACGTTAACGTTACCGCTCATTGCTTCGGGAGACGCCATTACTGTTTTGCCAGCGGCAGCCTGTATTTCACGTCATCAACTACGACGCAGTCCCTGATTGGCCCGGTTACGTCATCAACTACGACGCAGTCCCTGATTGGCCCGGTTACGTCATCAACTACGACGCAGTCCCTGATTGGCCCGGTTACGTCATCAACTACGACGCAGTCCCTGATTGGCCCGGTTACATTGTAATTTCAGGAAATCGATTTGGGCGGCTAGAAGTCCAGACTGATCCGTGGAGCGAAACAGAATGTGAGGTCATGTGATCAGGATGGCCTTACCAGGCTACATCGGCGATGCCAGCTGTAATTATCAACATGGTTGGAACGTGTCTTTGACCAATCAGATTGCTTGCCTAAATCTACCAGTTGTACTAAATTGTGAGAGAGGAGAATTGCTTTCTCTCTGGATGCAAGTGCAGACATAACTCATCTCTGTTCAAACATACTCTCATTCGTTTAAGCAAATAAACTACAGATTGCGTTATCTCCTTTGTCCCAATACAGATCACGGGGACTTTTACCCTTTTGATGGGCCAAGTGGAGTGTTGGCCCACGCTAACTCCCCTGGACAGGCGCAAGGAGGGGACACACACTTTGATGATGATGAAACTTGGACTCTAACCCAAAAAGGTAAAGTCTTCTGCCATGTCATTTTAGCAAAGCTGGAGCCGCCCTGATTAGAAATATTGAAGTGGATTGTTTTTCTACACAATCTCACTGTATTGATAGTTCCTTAATATGTGGGAGTTTTGTGAAAATTTGAAGCAAAGGTATTAAGATTCATTGAAGTTTGAATTGTCACGGGTGCTGTAAACATGATGAAGTTTGATAGCACACAGTTATAGAGGAGTGAAGTGTCTTACTGACTGATTTACCTGAATTTGCCTTTTGATAAAAAAAAATAATAACCACATGAGAAATTACTATTAGTATTTTAAATGAAATATGTATGATACCTGACCATCTTTTGAGTCTCAACTTGCTAAACATCATTGCAATTGTTGTAATCAGGTGTGAATCTGCTGTTGGTGGCGGCCCATGAGTTTGGCCATGCCCTGGGCCTGGACCACTCCAGGGACAGACGTGCGCTGATGTTCCCCACCTATCAGTACGTCAACACAAACGGATACAAGCTGCCAGATGATGACAGGCGCGGGGTTCAAGCCCTCTACGGTAATGAAAGCCATTAGATCCCATGTGATGATTAATTTAACTAAAGGATCCACATTTATCAAGTCTATCAGAACAATCCACTATTGTAACGACTATACATGTTTTTATCATTCCTGTCATAGTAAACTATGACAAGTCTGATGTAATATGCAGGAATTTAATTTTCTGGTGGTTTGGACTTCATCTGCACCACTGTTAATCCAGTTGGCCGTAATTATAGTAATTTACTAGCGATTCAGACTGCTCACCTGGCTCTGATTGTGCAACATGCTACCTCTGTTAGTTCATTTTGCCTAAATAATCCAAATGTTTTAAAGTCCATAAAAGCCTGGGATTGTTACATCTAAGTGTAAGAGGTCTGCTACAAAATCCAAAACTTAATGTTAACATCTTAGTCAGTCTGACCCTGACATTTTGCTTCTCACTGAAACATGGTTAAAAAAAGTGTGCTAATTCAGATGTAGCCCTAAATGGGTATAATATCTATGGAGATAGTAAAGGAAGGGGTGGTGGTGCAGCCAGTTATGTCAAGTTCTGTTTTACTGATACTGTACTGCAATCTTTGGTGATCTAGATTAACACAGGCCTTTAGAGTCAACCTGTTCAAACTTTGAAAAACCCAGCAAAATCAACCCTCATTGATCTAATCTCATTAAACAGGCCAGAAAAAAATGCATCACAAGTGGTGTTTTGATCTTTGTATTAGTGATCACTGTCCTATTGCTTGCATTAGAGACACGAGCATGAAGAGAACTCAACCCTATTTTGTCATCAAGAGGAACCTCAGGAGTTTTAATGAACAAGCTTTTATGCATGATCTCTACCACAGTGAGCTATCTGACATGCTACAAATCCCTGAGGCTGAATTGGCATTAAGCTGCTTTGTAAGCGCTTTGAACTCTTTGGTTGATAACCATGCTCCATTTAAAATGTTTAGGACACTGGCTAAACGCCCAAAGGAACCTTCTCATTCGCTTGCCTTCAGGCAGCTTATAATAACCTCCTCTTTGAGAAAAGCCAAATCATAATATTACATCAACTCAATCAGTAGCTCTTGTGCCCACCAAAATTTTAAAAGTAAAAGCATTGCCTCGCCTCCTGCTCATATAAACTCTGGAGATTGTTTAATAACTAGGCAACAGGAGATAGGCTCTACCTTGCTGCCAGCCATCTCTTAGTATATTAGGATCAGCTTTGTTATATTGAGTTGCATCCCCTTTTGTACAATCCATGTCTCAAGTGTAAAGGCTTTGAGATCCTTCTCCTTCTCCCATGCATGATTGAAGCAGAATTAAAAGGTAAAATCACTGAGGAATGATAGCTTTCACCTGGATTGACATGGTTAGTCTGTTTAATAACAAAATCAAGTGTTCCTGGTATTTTATTTCCTATACCCAGTGTATATATTTGGCCCTAGAGTGTATGTGCATCATCAGTAATGACTGTAGCGTAGCCTCAGTACTGACAGATATATTTGTGGTGCCTGATTGGCTGATATTGTGTTTGTCTTACTGGGATGTAAAGGAGGGTAAACCACCTAAACTCAGTTTCCCTGTCTTTGTACTTGCAGAATAGAGTTTACAACCTTTTTAGTCACAGTGTACATGATAGTAAATAGTATCAAACTGATAAAAGTTATGAGAATAGGGTCAGTGCATAAATTGTTTCTGGAAATATAACTGTTTATATGAATGAGAATGAGAAGAGGTGGTGAGAATGGGTAACCTCTCCTTCTCTGTACTGACCCTGAGCACCGGAGCCCCTCAGGGCTGCATACTCCCCTCCTGTACGCCCTGTTCACGCATGATTGTGTGGCCACGCGCAGCTCCAACGGCATCTTTAAGTTTGCAGACGACACCACCATCCTGGGTCTCATCTCCAACAACGATGAGACTGCCTACAGAGAGGAGGTCAGCGCCTTGACAGAATGGTGCCAGGACAACAACCTCTCTCTCAACATCTGCAAGACTAAGGAAATGATCGTGGACTTCAGGAAGCGACGGGGGGGGGGGGTCACGCCCCCATTCACATCGATGGAGCTGAAGTGGAGAGAGTCTCCTGCTTCACGTAAAAACTGCCCAAAGCGCCTATACTTCCTGAGGAGACTCAAGAAGTTTGGAATGTCTGTCAAAACTCTCACTAATTTCTACAGGTGCACCATTGAGAGCATTCTCACTGGCTGCATTACTACCTGGTACGGCAGCTGCTCCGCTGCTGATCGTAAGGCCCTCCAGAGGGTGGTGAAGACAGCGGAGCGCATCATTGGCTGCCACCTCCCCACCGTGCAAAGCATATACCATACATGATGCCTCAGGAAAGCACGGAAAATCATAAAAGACTTCAGCCACCCAAGCTGTGAACTGTTCTCGCTGCTGCCGTCTGGTAGACGTTACCGAAGCATCCAGGCACGGACTACCAGACTCACAGACAGTTTTTACCCCCAGGCCATCAGGCTTCTCAACCAGCAGTGATCACACTGATCACATGATCACCTCAATGGGTAGGAAAAAGCAGGTGTGAAAGGCCCAGGTCAGGGATTTCCTCCTACTCCTCCTCCCCCATACTCACCCACAGAATAGCACTCCTACACTTTATATTTATAATATTTAATACTCCTTTATAATATTTAATACTCTTATTCTTACTGTTCATATTGCCCATCTTTACTGGCTCTGGAACTGCTGTACTTTTGCTATTTTTGCCCTTATTTGTGACTCTTTTTAACATTTAATATTTGATTTTTTTTTTTTTTTTTTTTTCTTATGCCTACTACGTAGTTGTTGCTTGCCTTGTCCTAAGAATTTCATTGTTCAGAATGACCTTGTGTGATACTGTGCATTTGATAAATAAAACACTTTGACTTTGACTTCTGACTTTGTTTTTTGTTTACATTGGTGATGGTTTGCGCTATGATGATCACTGACTGGAGATCATCTTTTAATTTCCTACGGCATCTTCCAGGGAGCCGCACACCTGTGCCCACGCCAGCACCAAAACCCAACCCACCTCCTGAACCAGAGCCTGAGGAACCAACAGAGGATCCCAGCCCAGACCCTCAGCCCAACCCCAGAGATGAGCAGTGCAGCCGGGACCTGGTGTTCGACGCTGCCACCGCCATCAGGGGAGACCTGTACTTCTTCAAAAACGGGTACATTTCGGAAGATTTCTTTGTTCCTCGGTGATGATCTTCTGTTTATATGGAATTCAAGCATACATCCTTTTTCTGATTAATCTTATTCAAAGTCCCAAGAAACAGTTTTTCTATTCCTTAATAGTTACTACTGGAGGAAGAGTTCAAGGTCCGGAATCCGGTTGATTAAAGTGAACACAAGATGGTCACGGATTAATGCGGTCGATGCTGCCTATGAAGTCCCATACAAGGATGTGGTGCATTTTTTTGAAGGTACTTTTCACACAGGTTGAATCTGCTTAAATAAATGAGCTGAGCGAATATAAATCAGCAAGGAAATATCCATACACCTCCTGTAAAGCTGTACTTTTAATTGGCATAATACCCTCCAACTGTTTGTCCACAGGTCGCCAGTACTGGGGCATAAGGGCTTATGCAAAGACAATCATTTCAGGCTATCCAAAGCCCATCACCAACCTTGGCCTCCCCTCCTCAGTGAATAAGGTGGATGCAGCCGTCTATGTGCCGACCACCAGAAAAACACTCATTTTTGTGAATAACCAGTATTGGAGGTGGGAGTTACAAGTCATGATCATATTGTTATCATATTATTATTAAGTACCTGTTTGTCTTCACTGGATGAAAACACAGTATAGATATACACAAGCCAAGCTAACTAGCAAGCATTTCCAGCAGTTTCTCTTTAGGCCTGTTAGCATTACAAAGTCAGTTCTTGCCATTTTAAAATGTGATTCATCCAGATAATTGATGTGCACTTTCCAGCTATGATGAGAGCAGGAACCAAATGGACCGTGGATACCCAAGATACATCACTCGAGATTTCCCCGGCATTGGCTCCAAAGTAGACGCAGCCTTTGAGAATTTCGGTGAGCGATGCAAAATCATTCCCATTAACGATTTGACCCTTTCCGCACAAGTCAAGATCCATCTTTTTTTTTTAACATAAGGATGAAAAGCAAATCGACTCATTCCACATAAGTGCAGCAACATACTCATGAACTGAACATTCCCTCCCATAGGATACCTATATTTCTCCAATGGCCCAAGGCAGAGTGAGTACTACCTCGCTTACAAGAGAGTGATGCGTGTTCTCCTCAACTACGGCTGGCTCAACTGCTACTGAAGCCTCGCGGACACTACAAGACTTTCTGTCTAATATGTCCAAAATGTAACTTGTCTTAGGACTGTGTGCATAACATGAATCAATGATTTGCATAAGAGGCAGTAAGATCTAGGCCTTATTCTAATATGAATAACAGTTCTCTGAGTCTTGTTTTATAGTGTAGCCAATGCTTGGCTGTTGATTTATAAGAAATGTAAAAAATACAGGGTCTTCAGTCATCAGTTATTTATTATCATTCTATCAGTCCTGTTTTAAAATGTTTTTGTTCCACGTTTTTCTGTGTTGAAACTGCAAAGGAATGTACTGATGGTGAATGTATTTCAATTGCCTGGAGGGTTTTGCTCATGTGATTTACTTTCAGTGATGTCAAATTGCACAATTGGGGCTGTAATGTGAGGGGTAATCAGCTGTTTAGACTGTTCTGTCCCTACTGTAACGTCCTCTGAACATACCCTAGGGATTCAAATAAATGTCAGAACTGAGTTACGCAAGAGCACTCCTGCCATTTTTTTACTGTGCCCTCTAGCAATAGCGGGACCCAACTTGCAGGCTATTTTTTATTTGATTGTATCATCTTGCCCATGTTCCCTCAGAGCAGGGGAGAGTGACACAATTTGAGCCACTTTTTTCCTCGATCATCTCTGAACTGTTGTGAAATTGTTGTGAAATGCTCCTACTATCTGGCTCGCGTGCACTCCAGCAGGATGCTGCAGCTTTAAAATGAGGACCAATCAAAAAGAAGTTGTTTAGCTCAACTTTAGCCACAAAGGAGATGATCCAGTATACAGGGTGAGTCACCACTGTTTTGAAGCACGTGAATATAGTTTAGTATTTTATAGTGTTGTATTGCATGTGTATATGCAGTAATAGGCTATGATGGTTGTGGCACAGAACAATTACAGGCCAAGGAAGTGAGCAACTGCGGTGGGAAACAATAATCTGGGAAGGGAGATCAACATTTTAAACTCCTCCTGGAAATCCGGTGGCCTTAAGATAAAATGACAATAAATAGCTCCTTCAGATGTTCAGGAAAACAATCCCTGTTATCTAAGCAATAATGCTAGTATGGTGCGTGAAGTCTATCGAATGCTTCTCTCTTGGCAGCCCAGTCACGCAGCAAATCAGTTCAACCTGTCTCAATTTTGGACAGGGTCACAAATCGCTTTAAGGGACTTGTGTTTGTTTTGTTCTACCATGGGACAATCCTTATTGGCTCTAGGTGTGGCATACTCAGGCTCTGTCCCTGTAATCTGACTGTTGTTCAGTGCACATAAAAACAACCACACAAGCATTTAGGTCCGTACCACAAAGGTCATTTTGCAACGATGAAGGATGGGGAAAGATGTGATTTGGAAAGAGTGCTTTCATGTGATTTGGAAAATGTGTTTTCACATACACATCAGAAGAATGATTTAGTTTGCAGCACACTGTCATAGAGTTTATGGTGTTCCCATGTGAAGGTGCCAGATGGAGAACAACAGCACATTGGAGTAGAAAGAATGACCCAGAAAGACCTGAGTATTTTGGGGAGTTATCTTAACCTCATAGACGGCTTTCCAGATTCCCATATTACAAGCTAACAGTTACAGGAGAACAACCACAGTTGAGAATAAAAAGGTCAGCAGCCAGCTGGGAACTGGAAACACTGACTCAGTACCTGCTACGTCAGTTACATTTGTCTAGAAAACGTATCTGGAAAAATAAAATACAGTGCATAACTTCCCAAGAGCACTAAATTAGGCCTACTTTCAAGCAATAATCATGATCCAAAATAAGACACCATTTTAAATATTGAATTTTACAAAATGATTCCTGACATCAAAGTATGTGTGGTCTAAGCTATTAGCCAGATAAAGACCTTTGTCAACAAAATACTTATTTCTGAGGATAGGATAACTAGAAGATACAGGTGTTTTAGAATTAAATCCTTCAGTTGGTTTCAAAATGTGTGGGGTGTCCGGGTGGACATTGCTTTTCCAGGGTATTTCAATAACCAGTGCCAGATAGGTTAGGTTACATCACAACGTCCTTTTAACCTTGTAAAAAACTTAAATGTACCACTACTCAAAACCACTGACTGTAAAAAACAACAACAACTTAAAACCCACTAAAAAGAAGCATTTTAACCCCCTCACCTCTCATATCTTTGTTATGTGTTTGTTTCGACCCGTAATGAACCGTGGGATAGTGTTATCTAATAACACACTAATTCAGGAGGAGTCTTGATGGTTTCAGAAAAAAACTACACTTCCCTGCGATCCAACATCAACTGAAAAGGATATCCGGGGAAAGTGCTCTCAGTATTATGTTCGGTGAATTCAACTGACGGTCTGCATCTAGTTCCTGTAACAGTCGTTTTTTTTCGACTATGGTTTTTTCCCCTTCAACACTCACTTTTTAAGCAAATTGTTGTCCAAATAGCGAAGTAGCCATTTGACTTGTCTGTAGACACAACCTTATACTACACATTCACGACGGAGCCATTTGCTAGCTAGCTACCGTTAGCCGTTTAGCCACACCGACACCGTATGTAAACAATGCGATGGACAGAAGTGAAGGCTCCCCGATGATACACGGAAAAGAGCAATCCAGAGCACGACTTGAAAGAAGTGGGGTAGGGTTTGGTGCAGTTTTATCTAGGTGTATGTGTGTTTTACCTCAACCCTAACCCTAAGACTTTCATATTCTGTTATAAAGTAGGTTTAGTATAGTATGCAATAGTATGCACGCCTTATTTCTGCCCTGATAAACCAAACAGCAGTAACTGTGAGTAACGTTAATGAAACTCACTTCAAAGTTTATGTCCTTCCCTCACAAAAGTATTGTTGGTATATCATTTAGTAGCATTTACAGGTATATTTTTTGATGATACTAAATCTAAACCCATGCCATTGCTTCTGACCTTTGAAACCCACAAAAAGTAACAGTTGTTGCTGTTTGGTTCTGTAGGGCAGATTATAGTCTCTGAGTGGATGTGTGTGTGTTATGTTTTACCTCTAACACTAAAAGTCATATTAACTGTGAGTGTGTGAGAGAGAGACAGAGAGAAGGTTAGCTAGTGAGTGTCTTGTTTATGTTTCAGCCGTCTACAAGCAGTACCCAGGGCAGAGGCACGTCCCTGTCTCCTATGGAGTCACTCAACACGTTTGAGTCTGAGATGGAGGCAGATGGACAGGGGAACTATTCTCTCTTTCCTGCTTTGGACAGCATTGCAAGTCTGTCGGGGACCTCTGAAACTCTTGAAAGGTTGTTGAAAACAAGTTTGATTCCAAAAAGCTGTGTTATACTTTAGACTTTTAAACATTTTCAACTTATGTTCATTGCTTAAAGCTACATTTGGCAAGATCTTTATGTAGAAATACACCTGTTTTGCCAGTCTAGATTACAGTGGGGCTGGAGAAGAGTATCCCATGCCCCTCTAATTGAGACACCATAGATCCACCCTATTTGCCCAAATAAAAATCTGGTGTTGGATATGTACACGTCTCTGCTCACGGGAAGTGACAAGTCAAACTTAAGAGTGAAATACAAGCTGTCTCCTAAACAGCAGTGAGCGAGCGCTCCGTCCAAAGAAAACTGGACTTTTCATCTTTTTGATCTTTTCATCATTAGATCTTTTTCCTCTCTCGCCCCTTTGACATCTTTTGGTGTAAAGCATCACACTGGCCGGGTTGGTAAACATGGGTGAGCTGTGTGCAGATAACTGACATCACCTTACAGGACTTCTGGGTATTGAAGTTCAGATTTTTCAAACAGTTAAATCCTGCTGCCATTTGGAGCCACCGGCGTGAGAAGTTGCCCAGTGCAGCTTTAATATTTACTTAAACGCAGATGAATACATGCTCTAAAATGTTGCTATTTTATAAGCAAAGATTTACATTGCCAATAACTTAGGTATTACCTCAGAGTCGGGTTTACTTTCATATCAGGGGGCATTATTTCGGAGTAGGTCTCACATTTTAAAATGGTGAATATCTCATTTTTGAATGGCCTCCATATTCACTCTTTTGGATGCTTCTGGAAAAAAAGGTTTAGATTTTATCTTCTATGAAAACTACATGCACAGGATTTGTCTGTTACACCAGATGATGCTAAACCTTTTCTATACGCAGTGAACCGCCCAGTGATATTGCAGAGAAGCCAAACCTCACATGGCTCGATGCTGCACAGGTATCTCCTATTTCCTCATTACATTTCCGTACAGTGATATTAAAAGGATTTGCTATCAGTCATCGCTGTGAGGGATTTTCGTTTTTGTTTGGTAACCAGTGCTTTTTTTTCTTCCCCTTTTTTTCATGTAGATTGTCTTGGAGGAAGCTGGACGTCCAATGCATATAAAGGAGATTAAACAGAGAATCATCGACAGGGGACTCGTTCAATCCAAGTACAGCAATCCTATCAAATTACTACGCATCAGCTTGTCCGTATTCTCATGTGAATATCTCTGTTGTTGAAAGTCAAATCACGAAACAATGACTCAGGCTATTTTGGCTATTCAGCTTGCAATTATTCTGGAGTTTGGTGATTAGAATTTCACAAGATCCAGCTCATTATAACTTGATAAAAGTTGAGATGGTATTCATTCAGACAGAGTTGGCCCAAGTTCATCGAGACTGAGTTTGTGCGTGATTCCCGCCCTGCTATTTAGTGAATCATAAAAGTAGTCAATAAATCATAAAACTAGAGGGAAATTAGGGTGGCGGTGGGATGCGAGAAAACAGCTGATACCTTGGAGCAGCTCTGTGACAGTTTGAATGACATGGGAGAATGAAAACAGTATGATTGGAGGACGAGAAAATAGTTAAGGCACAAGATAAATGTGAAGCAGTAGGTGTCTTGTCCTATCTGGTGTTTAGTGCTAAGGACAGTCATCTTTCTGAAACTAATTTGAAACTCTGCTTATGTCTGTTCTCTCCTTGGCAGTGCCAAGTCGAGCCTGGAAGCTGTTATGTACCGTGAGGTAAGAGGAATGATGATGCTGTCTGACAGCAACCTCTGCTGTTGACTACAATAGATTGCACTTCCATTCTGCATTTCTGTTAGTTCAGTTAATACATGCTTCATCTGTAGTTCTGTCTGTTATTGTCTTTTATTTCTCCATATTTTCTCATCCTGCTTCTTTGGACTTGCATCCCTTTATTGAAAGAGAGGCAGATGTTAATGCGCTGTAATCAGAGTAAAGGATGCTTTGTGCTCAGATGCACAAGCCTTAAACCTAATGTAATACTGATGAAGTTTGACTGGACTCTCGGGTTTAGCTCAACCCCAGCTTTTGGGTTTGAGTTTGGCTTTTCCAGCCCCATGCCTTGGCCTCAGTGTCCCACTATGTTTCAGACACAAAAAGGCAGCAGGAGATTCAAGAGGATTGAGAACAGAAACGGAGTCTTTGCACTGTTGGTGAGTGATGTGGCATACTAAGAGGGAAACCCTCCTTAGAGTCGTCACGGACATAAAGAAAGACTGGGCAGAGATAAAGTCGAAGTAGAATCTGAATAAAATGAGAAATTATTTTATTTTTGAATTGCTCATGTCCATTTTTTTCAATTATTTTCATTGTTTGTCGTGTTGCAGTTTAAAGTATAAGCTACATCAGTTATTATTTAATCATCCATATTTGATTCTGTATTTTCATACATCATCCTGAAGGCAAAACCAGCACAAGCCTCAGGCTCTCCTGTTGCACAGGGACTGATCTCTCTGGTTCTCTCCCTCCGCCCCTCACAGACCGATGAGGAGCGGCAGCAGGCCCTGCAGGCCTTCAGTACCCAGTCTTTCCTGGGCTCCCCTCCCCAGACTACCATCTCCAGCTCCGGCTCTGCCGCCTCGGTGCCTGCCTACCCCTCCCCCACCAGTTCCTCGGAGCATAAGGTCAAGATGAAGAGAGGCGCGCGCAAGAACCAGAACGAAAAGTACCGGCTCAAGTACCTCAGGCTGCGCAAGGCAGCTCGTGCCATGATATTTGTGAGTAAACTTTTATGCAATAAAATTTAAATACTAGGCTACTGTGTAGTATCATGGAAAGTTATTGTTAGGGCTGGTTATTAGCATTTTTTGGAATCCAATATTGGTGATGATAGTTGAAATATGACACTGGTTTTGAAACATTTCCTTTAAATGCCTTGAAGTAAATTTCTTTCTTGTAAGCATTTATAGATGTGATTTGATTTTAAAGTCAGATCTTTAATGGGTAACAGTTTGAAGATTTTTGATGCCTTGCAATATATATTGTTACCAAAAATCAGTATGTTACGTTTGATACCCAGCTCTTTCATTAGTACAAGCCTAAATGAGTCTTCGGTGTCCTAATGATGGTTTACCCACAGGAGAACGCAGCCATCTGTGATGAAGTTGCCCACTTGGAGGAGAAGTTTCTGAGAGCAAAAGAGGAGCGGAGGTGAGCTGAGGTGCTCCAGCTATGCTGATGATTCCTGTAAAGTAATAATGAATTGTTAGAGGAATAAAATAATTGTTTTTTATGCCAACTGGTGTGGTCACTAGTTAGAGCTAGTTAGTCATCCTACTTTCTCCTGTTTTTTATTCATATATACTGTTTGTTCGCAACTTTTCGAAATGGTAACCAGGCGTAACTAAATGTCACAATACCCTAGACAGCTTTTTTTGTATTCACTGTCAGCCTATGTAGAAACAAATCTCCTAACAATAGCTGGTAGAATAGAAAAAACTTACTATCATAGCCAGAATTTACCATTATTCATTTGATGGCTGGTATTCATTTTCCTACCTTGTATACATATTACTGTTGTATCGTTCAAAAGCCGATGTGGGATTCGTTCTCATTCCAGGTTCTTACTGAAGTCCTTGTTGCAGTACCAGTCTCTGTCTGAGGGGGAGCTGTTGCCCACACCCAGCACCAGTTCTCATCCACCTGTGCCACCGGTGGCCTTAACCTCTGGTCCTGCTGCAGCTTCAGGCCTGTCTGGGGGGCATAACCTGGGCTCAGCAGGGTCAACAGGGGAGGAGGGACCTCATAAAAAACCCAAGAAGGAGAGGAGAGAGCGAGGCAGGGAAAATGGAAAGGAGGAAGGTGAGCTGTGAAATTATTTTCTTATGTATATGTAGATATATTGAAAGTTGAGTGACTTGAGTCTTCCCAGCTAAGGTTCTTGGGGATATATCATTACTGTGAACACTTATTTGTTTTTCTTCAGTTCCCAAGAAGATGTCTAAGAAGAGAAAGCTAGCGGACGGATCTCGCAAGCTGGTGCAGCCGATCCCTCTGGACTCCTCTGGGCGTCCTGTGTTTCCCATCGTACTGGGGGGGCTGACGGTCTACAGCCTGGGAGAGGTCAGTGGCTCACGTGACACAGACGGTGGCGGCTTTGTTACACCATTGTGCACCGATGATAAGTTTCTGACCTCCAATCCCGTGTGTTATGCATATCATTTCCTAGTCGTAGTTCAGTGGACTGATGCCATCTGAAAAACATCTTTCTATCTTTATTGGTCTGTTTCAATATATTAGCAATTTGAGTTTGACAGTATCAACTGTGTCCATTAACTTCTTAACATTATCCACATGAGTCTAGTTTCAAGTTGTCTATACAAATTATTGAATGTTTCATTGCTTAATCTATGACTTAGCACATGTACTTTTCCCTTTTGTGCAAATAAATATATACCAAGACTAATCACTGATTACCAAACACAACGTTTGTGTTGCTGTCCAGATCATCACAGACAGAATGTTGTTCCATGACCAGTGTGCCATCTACCCAGTGGGCTTCTGCAGCACACGAGTCTTTGCCAGCATGAAAAACCCAGACCAGCAGTGCCTCTACACCTGCCAGATCAAGGATGGGGGAATGGGCCCACAGGTACATACACACACACAGTGCAGTTGTCTTAAGTGCTGCTTGCTAATTTAGATACATAGGTAAAGTAAAAAAACAAAAATTAAGAGAAAATAGGCTTTGGTCCCCCAACCCATCCACACCTTTTTAGATTCCCATTCAAACCATTCAAGATGTGTTAACATGTTTGTCTTTGCTGTCAGCAGGCTGTAAAATGGTAAGAATTAAAAACTTTGTAATACTAACGTAAAGAGCAACTGGCAGCAACGCAAATGAATTAGCTGTACACTGCAAGTACATGGATTGTCCATATGTATCTTTACAGCTCTATGGGCTTTTCCGTAAATGATCTACTAAAGGAAAACCGATCTGTTTTGTTTTACAGGTCGTTCCTATTCATCTTATTTATCTTTATAGTGCAGGACGGCCACCAAAGTTAGCAGTTTGTAGTGCACAAGTTTCACGCTAAACTGGAACCATCAATCAAAAAATATTGGTGGAAAGGATTTTTTACTGTGTACTAGCTTGTTTATTAAGATCTAGTTGGCTGACATAATTTTTATTGAAACATTTTCATTCACTATCAAATGGTAATATTTTATACCTGGTCCTCAAGGAAGTCATCCATTGGGACACACACACAGGACTTTATGTTGCAATGGAGGATTTGTTTCCTGGATGTGTCAGATGTGGCGACTTTCACACTTTTTTCATCATTTTCCCTCTAGTTTGAGATTGTGCCTGAAGAAGATCCTCAGAATGCCATTGTTGCCTCCTCCGCCCTGACCTGCCACTCCAACCTACTGAAGGCCATCGCATCTGTCAGGTACGGCTGCTTTAATCACCTGGGCCAACTTACTGTTTAGTATATTCAATTATTATTCATTCAATATCTTTTATAAAAAAAAAAACATTAAACATAACATAAAAACATTTATTTCTATAGTTTAATTTGCCTGTTGTGCAAAATGTATGGACTTTACAAACTTAATAGATTTTGCCCTTTGCAGAGAAGAGGCAGAAATGTTTTGTATTTATTAAGCCATGCCATGTCAAACTGCAAAATGCACGAAAAAGGTCAGTGTACATTTTAAAAACAAACATGCTTCAAGGCTGCAGGTTCCTACATTCTTTTCTGTCAGTTTGTATTTTTGTATTTTTCTGTGCACCAACTGCTAAATAGAGAGGAGCAGAACACAGCAGTCTTCTTTGTTTTTCCAAGTACTATTTTAAATGGTATTTTGGGGCAGCTAAGTCTATTTTATTTAATGTATTGCATCATCCAACCTGTCCACCTTTAGATCCAAGTCTGTGGCGACCATCGTGCCGTCAGGAGCAGACTTCTTTGGCTTCTCTCACCCCACCATCCAGAACCTGATCCAGAGCTGTCCTGGAGCACGCAAATGTAGCAAGTAAGCTCACCCTGCTCCCTGAGCCTCGTTTGTAAACTACACTGCAGGACTTTCACTTGAGATCTCTTCACCTGAGAATGGTTTGTTAGTAAGCTCTGCTAACAAACCAGACTGTTCACCTCTTTAGAACTTTTCTGAGCAGCAACAACATTTACATACCAGGAAAGAATAACATTTTTACGTCACCGAAGCACTCAGACTTGGAAAGTCATGTAAACGTCATGGAATTTTACATCAGGGCCACAGTGGGAGCTCTGCTTTTTAATTTAAGCCAACCAACTGCAAGCCTCAGTCTTCAAAGTTAAATCTACCTTCCCAAACCTAAATAGTGCAGCTATAATTTGTCATGGAACCTCATTAATCTAGTGCTTAAACTTCCAAACTGAAGCTGAATGCCAAAAAGGAAGATATTATATTTTTGATTTATGCAATTATTTAAACTGCAAACTAGACAACGAATTACAGGACATAATATATTTAGATCATGTCAACATTTCACTAGTTCAGACAACCTCCATTCCCTAGGAGTTTAGATTTCCCAATACATGGTTTTAAGACCTTATTGGCTTCTTATTGTGCTTACACAGCTACCAGTGGATACGTTTTGATGTGTGTCGGCCTGGAGATGGACAGGTTCCTCACAGCCTATCAGAGGACGACGCCTCGGTCAACTTTGAGGCCTACCAGAGACACCAGGGCTTCGAGGATAACGTGAAGACGGAGCACATCACAGGTTGGTTGGATATTAGATTCATTGACCATATTGACTATATTCTTAGCTTGGCCTTAGCCTATCTCTGTCGTCTGTTTTGTTATGCCTATGACATTTTTTGTTGTTGGACCTTGATTACAGCGAGTACAAGAATCTATACACACTATACATTCACTTACACTGCAGTCTATGTGAATGTATAGTGTGTATAGATACACCGCGGTATTGTGTGGTTAACTGAATAAAATGAATGAGGATGTGAGTGTGAATGAGTGAGAGAATGTAAGAATTAGGATTTCAAAGTATGAGCATAGCCAAACTTCCAGTTATTTTCTAGCACTTCTTTATACTTTTTGCATGATCATCTTTACCATGCTGCATTTCATAATGCCAGCGTTATGAGAACTCAACCCATGACACTGACGACAGCTCTGTTTCCACCAAATGATTAATGAAGCATCTCTCCCTTTCCCCAGGCCAGACACCGCAGTCTCCTGGCTCCTCTCATCAGCACCACCTGACCTCCCCCACCATGAAGCCCTCTACCTCCTACTTCAGCTCCTGAGATTCTGGTCCAAAGCGAGCTGAAATCAAGGTCATCTCCCATGTAATTCTCATAGACTTCCATTCTTATTTACAATGCTTCCATTTTTTCTTTAAGTTTCAAAACTACCTACATGGTCCAGTTATTAATGAAACGGAGGCATGTAGTGTGGTTCTTTATTGTGTTGTCATCTTATATTAAGTCCCTGGATATAACACCATTGGGGATCTGTGCTTGAAGCTAATATACTGGATGTGGCTAGTGAGTTAGCTTTCTGCTGTACCTGCCTATAGCAGCCTACATGCAACACCTCTGTACTGGAACCTCTTTTTTGTTTTTAATATTTTTCAACATCTATACTGGATTTCAGAGACTCTGCCCCGGCTGATATTATGTTAAAAAGACACTTAGCATTGGCTTTCATACCCAGAGGGATTATACAGAACAGGAAAACTTGAGTCATGCTTCCGTATATAAAAGTTTTCTGTACATAGCATACTCTCTCAGAAGTAATTAACTGTTGGTACCCTATGTAGCTGTCATAATACATAATTATTAAAGTTGATTTTTTCCAGTTGAAATATCTGTAAAATCATCATATCACGTTTGGATAAAAGAATACTTTTATTACATAGTGTGTCACACACACACACACACAAATATTTAAGTGTACAAATGATGCAAGTTAAAAATACATTTATTTGTATTGTAATCATCAGAAGTTAAAAATATTGTGATTTTTTTTACATTCAGAGCAGCAATACTTTTTTTGGCTTTGTTTTGGACTTAACAGCATGGATTGGACACGGGGCAAAAAAACCCCAAATTTTTATACCCATCTGCCACAGAGGCAGATGGATTCCAATCTTCACCAGGCACTTTAATTATTTTACAAGACAGATTGATTTTTATAGTAGCAAAAAAATCATCAAATGATGCTCGGTGTCCTTCCAGAGTAACTGGTAGAGCAGCAAACTTTCCAACCCTAGCCAAGACATACCAGCATTAGACTGGTGGATGGTGTTTCCCATCCTGATTGGAAAAAGAAAAAAAAAACACTGTATGCCCAGAACCTATGGCCAAATCCCAGGCACCTCCTTAAGACCTGCAGGAGCATGCAGTAGCAGTGCGTTTATGGCAACTATTTTGTTTGGATGCTCCAGTTCCTGCTGCAGGAGCGTCTCCACCCTTATGTGTCTCCCGGCCAGCGGTTGATTTTAAAGGGAGGTGCAGGTAAATCCCCAGTGCCGCTGTAGACTGGACAAGCTTTAAAGTCACACGGCCAGTCTTTCCATGCATATCGAAGGGCAGCTACTTTGTCTGTAGGCTGGCACATGCTGGTGGACACCTGGACAGTGGTCAGACCCCACTGCATGATGGGAGCTGGGACCCAGAGGGACTGAGGGCCACACGGAGCTGGAACCTCTGAGCAACAGATCTGGAGAGAAATTGGACCGTTTTGTTCACTTTTATATTGGTTTTATTAATTTTGCAGTTTTTCTTGGAAATGATCAGACCACACATTAACTACACATTAACTACAACTAATGGCTATTTAATAGTGAATTTAATATGCAACTACAGCAGTAGTACCTTAAGAACATATTTAATTTCTTAAGAAACACATCATGAAAGTCCACCTTGACTATTATTTTGTCCTGGTGGTGTCTGTGTGTAGACACATTCTTGTGAACACAGTAACTCAAACAATACATGATAGAAACTTCATACTTTCAGCACAGGTTCCCCCTATAGGGGAGATGATCTGATTAGATTCTGGAGCATCAGGCTGTGGTAAGTCTGGTAAAGAAATGCCAAACCATATTGACTACACTGCTGCCAGCCTTACCTCAAAGATGTCTTTAGATGAGGTGACAGAGACGGTCTGGTCGTAGGTGATGTTGAGATACGCCTGATCGATCAAGATCTGGCTAGGGAAGGGCCCAAGGAAGGACACATTCTTCTCATTATAAGCCACTGCCCTTGCTCCCAAGGTCAGTCTGTACGCTACATCCTGCTTGTCTCTGGGATGGATGCTGGAACAGAAATTCAATTCAAATCATCATTGTCGCATAAGGAAAATTTGGTCTGTAGATGAGGTTTAGAAATATCTAGCAAATGACATCATATACCGTTCAAACCAACATCAAGACCAACAACATCAAGTACCAGTTGCTAAGAATAAATAAGTCATTACAGTGAAAAGAAGCCTTGTATACCACAACAGGCCACATCATCACATGTGCATATTAAGTAACCTAATTACAGTGGGGGCGAAGTTTGGTCACTTTAAAGCAGCGCCCTGAGGACATCAGGTCAAACCTCAGAGTAGCTGAGAGTGGCTTTGGCCTTCTGCACCACATCTCTCTCAAAGATTTCAGTTAGTTGTGCCTGGCTCCTGACTTATAAAAATGTAGAAGACTTGCTAATCAGAACTATAGAAGTGAAGGGAGAGCGAGTTGAACATAATCGCTTTGTATGTATTCCTGTTATGTGAAATGCATAGGTGGAGGGGTTTGTTGGCAGGCCAGTCAGTTCGTTCTAATGGTTCATTTATCTCTCCACATTTCATGTGTCTGCATGTGTGTGTGCTTATGACTGTAGAGTGGGCAGGGTTCCCATGCAGGCCTGGAAAAGTATGGAAAACTCATACTGTTCAGTCCCAATTCACATATGAGTACACATTTTGTGATATTTGTTGTGGTGAGGAATACTCTTCAGCTACAAAGTGATATGGCCCAGCCACTTTCAGCATACATCATACTGAACTATACTCTGAATGGGTATACATACAGGTATAAACAAAGTGCAACACTTTTCAGTATTGTGAACATGTCATCTCCTGCTATGACTACCTATAAACATCCTTACGTGCCGTACGGTGACGTCTCATCTGGCAAGTCCATAGCCACGGCCATGAAGGTTCTCTTCATCCTGGGGTTGGGAACAAAGCCAGTGTCCGCTGTCTGGTGCCAGCGGATGTTGGGAAAACCTTCATCTGTGGAGCCTTTTATGTTGGTGGAGAGCTGCAGGCACAAAGGCTTCATGGATCAGCTCTAGGTCAAACAGTATTTGCTAATACATTTTGTGGTTTGTTTTAGTTTACCCAGATCTCAGGTAGGTGGGGTTTGCCACATTGGACAATATAATGAGTTCCAGAAAATTTGAACAATTACGAGAAAGCCTGCTATCTGAATGGTTCTGCTGTGGTATACTCCTACTTGCTTCAATTGTGTAAATAAATCAATTCTAAAATACTAGTACAAACATACCTGGACAAATCCAAAGGGGAAGTCTGAGGCCGTCTGCCCCCCTGAGCCCTGGTGGAAAGCCATCCTCCAGTCATCGATCATGGCCGGGAAGGAACATTTGTACTCCTCCTGATGATAGTCTGCATTGTTCTCACCTTAGGAAACAGATGATAGCTAACCATAAGGTGAACAAGGTCCATTGCAAACGCACAAAACATTAACTTTTAAAGATAATTTACTTTTCAAATAGAGACTTTACTCTTCACCCTTTAGCAAACGCTATATGATCAATCAAGGCGGATACCACCCCACATTTCAGATGTTTGCTGGTTTTCTGTAAAATTATTCATTTTCTGATCCCTTTTCTTTCTTTCTGTTTGGTTTTTGAGTGACGATTTTTAGTTCCATTTCTCAGCAACCTTTGTTTTGGTTTGGCATTTTAGGGACAGAAAACTAACCTCCCCAAAAGACAGGTCAGTGTCCCAGCACTCACCAAAAGCACTATTTATTTATTTGAAATAATGGTTCAAATGATAAATGAACTACTGAAACTTTGCTTTGGGGGGGAAATGAATGATATAAACTGAGTGACTAATTCTTTATTAGCTGTTTGGTTGTATAGTGGAAACCAGGTCACTACCAACCCTAATTTTCTATGAGCAAATAAAAAAAAATGGCTACATGACTCCGTGTCTGGTGAGTTGCTGTACTGTAATACTGGAAAGTCTGTACAGAGGAAGCAAAACCTGAACACAGCTGCTGCTGCGTGGTCAAACACGCTTGACTCATGGGTCTTAAGCAGAGTTGTTGCATATCATTTGTAGTGTTTGTTTCTGTCTGCTTGCAGATGAGCGGGGTTTACTGCAGCAGGACAAATCAGATGATTAATGGGCTTATCTGTATCTTAACCAGCTACTGGTGACATAAAGATGCATCAGTATGGCTGTAGAAGCATGCTGTGCTTAGTGGGCCAAGTCGCAGTCTTACCTTGGTACCAGATGGCTCCTTTGAGGGTCATGTTGAGCAGCGGGTGGATCATGGCATTCCACAGGATAGAATTGTTCTGTGGGCTAAGATCATAAGATAATGGACAAAGTAGCAGTGCAATTAATGCAAGTTAACCATGCTTGGTTATTGTACAGAATTATTCACAGCACACAGAAATGCAAAATGAAGAAAAGGTAAAAAGTTGTTTGTATTGTACTTTATTTATATAATAAGTACCCCTAAATACCCCTACCCGTTCTCAAGCTCCTCTAGCCCACACTGCTGCAGCGCTCTTGAAGACGACCAGGCCTCGACAGGCGTGCCCCCCCAACACGACTCCACTAGACCTATGGGGTACTTCAGCTTGTCATACATGTAGCGGCCGAAGAGCCAGCACACTGCAGAGAAGTGGACCAGCTCTCCTGGAGATGCACCTGCCCATCAATCAGTCAGTAGAAGGGAATTAGTAGTAGTAAGTATTTAAATAAATAAGCATCATGCTTGATATTTGACAGTTCAATATGTTCACTGTGCCATGTTTATATGTTTGACACAGTGTGAATTTGTCAAATGAGATTACACAATATCCTTGTTTCCAATTCTCTACTAAGATGACTCTACTGTAGTGCTACAGACAATAAGGATATTCAGGAATAGCTGGAAAAAAAGTCAAATGTTAACTCTGATCTGCAGCAATAAATATAACAGGATGTGTATGTAGAGTATATCTGTATAGGGACAGTGTAGTGTCTGCGTAAAAGTAAACACTAGGTTAGGTTTAGGAACATACAGCAATCCTCATGTTTCTATTAAACAGAAATTATTACTGGTTCAAATGCAGTTCGACGCATCAAACCAAAAACGCTTCACTTCAAACAACTCTTTGATCACTTCAAAAAATAAAAAAAATCTTTCCCATACTTGCTGTGGGCACAGACCAGGGCACCTCCACTTGAACCAAGTCGGTCAGTTCAGTTTCACTGAGGTTCATGGCTGCCATAAAAATCCGCACCTGAGGATATTTCACTGCAAGGGCCAGCTCCTCCGACGAATTGAAAACCTATTAGGGTAAAAGAAACAAAACAACTGAAATATCACATATAGACTTTTGTCAGAACGCTTCATTACCACTAACCCATTTGTGCAACCATTCAAACTATTAAGGCCACATTAAGAACGAATTCCAGACTGGGTTTGATTGTCTGCTTTTTTTCTTTTATTCTGTTTAATGCACTTGCAGCACCAGATGAGAGGGTTTACTGCATGTCAGTTAAGCTGTCAATCACAGAAAAGGACACTCAATTGACTTTCATACACCCTGAACTTTCTGGCATTCATATTGCCCTTTGAGGCAAACTCCCAACTCTGGTACACCAAGCAGGGTTTAAACAACGGCTAAAGCATATTTGATCCGAATGTGTTAGTTCAAAGAAAGTCTGTGTTTTTAATGATCTGTGTCATTTAATAAAAAGACAGATCAGGTGTTGAGCTGGCTCGGCCTACCTGAGATGTTGTGAAAGCCATGTTGCTCTGCCCTCCGCACAGCCAAATGTCTCCAAACAGCACATCAGTCAGAGCGACGGTGCTCTGCTGAAGGGCTGCTGTCACATTGTAGGGACCCCCAGCTTCAACAGGGTCAAGGGTGACTCGCCAGGTGCCTGCGTGTGTTGGAATCAAGTCATCGATTGAACAGCCATTACATACGCTGAGTCTATACAATACTGGCAGCAGCTGGTCTTTCTGTGAAGCAAACTAAGCAGATGAATCCAGATGAAAGTTTATTGATTTAACTTCTGGGAAATGTAGATGGAGGGGTGGAGGTTTTTTTCTAGACCTTTAGACAACTGGGACATTCACTGTGCAAAAGTAGCTCCAACTCAATATAAAGAAGGGGTTCCTGATATTTTCTACACAGTAATGTAAGTCAGAACTGCTACATTTGATGTGGTGTGACTGGCCAAGTGTCCTCTGTGTTAGGAGGTAAGAAACTTCAGAAAAGACAGAGAAACTTCAAAGTTCATGTCACAAATACTCCATCTGCTCCATTAAAGTACATAGAAAGATTCAGTCACAACAATGGAAAATGATGCTAGAGCATGACGCAATAAACATGTAACGCCCATAGAAAGTGGCTGACAACTGATTTCCAAACCAGTACTTTCAGGCCACACCCGAATTCAGGTTTCCCTAACTCTATGTGCAAATGAACTAAACTAGCATCTCTGTGATTTCCATCCCCCTCAGGAATGACACATTTTACACACTCGGTTTATGTCAGGGTCACTCCGTATGGGTTTCACCTGCCGAAAAATGAAGTAGGGCACCTCTGCTTTAACTCAGCACCCTGCAGATGTCAGCACAAACCTCTCACATGTCAACAAGTGGCGGCGCTCACCTTTTGTCACATTGACCGGAGGGGTTTTGTGCTGTGTCGGTCCTGACAGAGAGACGGTGACCTGCGCTCCCTCAGGCCCGTAGCCCCACAGCACGGCTCGCTCTGGAGCCTTCTGCAGCACCATGTGGTCTCCATAGTAGGAGGCAAAGCGCAGACTCTCATCTACAGACAAGAGCAATTCCGCATTTCTGAATACTTCCTCAATCTGCAGGGAACTGGCACACCTTACTCATTGAAAACACTGTAGCAAATGAAACTACCTTGGTATGACATTTGAATTAACTTTAAATAAATAATATATCAAAATCATATAGAATGCAATGAGGCATAATTAAAGCATGTCAATTAGTATTCCTGGTAAACATAAAATAAGTTAGACTAACCTGTTTGAATAATTAAGTCACACTTTAAGGAATCAAATCATAATGTAAGGAAACATAAAATGACAATGATTAATTCATGAGGTGATACTAAACTAATTTTATAAAGGTTGTGCTGGGTAACTCTTGGAAGAGCAGGAAGCAGACACTTCGACTAACATTACAGATCACTTCTGTTTGATACTTCAGTATAGGAAGTAGGCTGTTTGGCTTCGACTCTGCTAACAGTGTCAATACAATGCGGTGTAATGCTGACACACATTCCGACAGATTTTACTCACCACAGCTGTAAAGAGATGCAAACAGTGTAACGACAACACACACACATATTCTCCCAGCCATTGCAGGCAGACTAAAAAGCAAACTACCGCGCGGCTATATAAGAGGAAGAGGAGTATCTGTCATGACACCGCCGGTCACGCTGCGGGAGCTGCCTGGCTGGGTTACAAGTTGCGTTACGGAGAGAAAAGATGTTCTCATAAACATAGACCAGCCCCGGTTATGAATCATGAAGCTTCACACTGTCCTGAGATCCTTTTCTAGAAGCGCAGCTCGTGACTTCCGGTTGGCGCGTTCAGCCTTCAAAATAAAAGCGCGAACGTAAAAATATAGATTTAAACGACCTATTTGTTGTATCAATCATCCAACCCAATAGACGACAACTCAGATTAATGTTTTATGTCATGATAATGTTGAAAAATACCACAGTGTGCACAATTTCTAACGAACAACAATGAACACACAGCACACTGCACAGCAGCCATACTAAACACATGGAAATAAATTGGACACTGCACTCCACCTTTCATTGTTGCTCTATGGTAAAATAGGCCTACTCCTACACACCAGTACTTACAATATACTAAGATTTATGATAGCAGACCCTCAAAATCAGCCATACTGCTAAAATGGTGCACAAATTGTATATATAAATTGTATGATACTAGTTGTCTAAGTCCAAAAACACAGTAGTAAGAGCGTTCATATTGAACTAAGTATGTACAGTCAAGATACAGAGAAATATGGAGGACCAGATTAGTCATAATTAAATAAATTTAGATGAGAGACAAACATAAAACACTAGGGGGGAAATGAAATGAAGATTTGTAAATGAAACACTTTCTTGCCTTTGCGCTGGATTTAGAATACTGCTTGGTTTCCTTGGCAAACAAAGAAAATAGGTTTTCTTTTTGTGTAGCCTACTTAGGGGTATGAATATGAAATTTAGCTAGCATTATAATAAGATTCATTAGAAAATATTGGTTTTATATCTACTGTTGTATTCAAGAAAAACAGATGAGAGACATCACTATGTTGCCAATTATAAATCTAGAGATATCTTTCCACAGCTTTTTTGTAAACATGCAATACCAAAATAGATGAAAAATACTATTTGGAAGCGCTTTACTGAAGGTTACATCAATATGTGTTTTTTAAATAATTGATAGCAGGATATTTTTTTGGGCAGCAACCTTATTCCAGTAAATGTTATCTGTCAAATGATCTAATAGATACTGTATCTTTGTTATAAATACCTCAGGTTTATCTGAACCATGTTACACACAAACTAAAAGTAGCCTACTGTTCACAGCCAGAGCTAACATTAACATCTTTATGGTGGTGACTTAAAATCACTTTGCTTCAGGTCTGTACTGCACCAGATAGGTTTTTGGGTAATGGCTATGGTTACCGCCTCTGCCTGATGCAATATTGCATGAGAGTGCAAGCATGAGGGAAGTGTATGAGGTTATTTTTTTATTTTTTTTTTGGTAACAGTTGAGTGATTCATGTTCTAAATCATAGATAATCTTTGGTGATTACACACTTTCTTGGAAAGGTTTTGAATGACTGCAGCTCCCGCATTAGACACACAGTGCAAAACAGGAACCACATGACTTCTAAGCCTGCAATATGCTGACAGTTCCCTTGCAGATTTGTGACTTAAGTAAACCCTGGCTAGCTAAATAAATAAATAAATTAACAAACTATCCTACTACAACTACAAAAAGTACTTGGAAAGTGGGAAACTTTAAAAATAGACAATAGCATAATAGATGATAACATGCAGTCCCCCGAATTTGCCTTTCAGACCAGCAAAACAAAATGGGACGTAGCTGTGAGGTGAATCCTTATGAAGGCCAAACTAATTAACATCTATATAGACTAAAACAACAACGTGAAAAATGAAGGCAGGTGTAACGTTAATTATCCAACGGTTTACGAGCCAGGTGTTTATTTAGCGAAAGCTTTTTTACACGTTTGCCTGTAGTAAAGACAAATGGACACGCCATGTTGTGCTGGCATGCAATTTAACAACAAACTTCACCACTTGTACAGAGATTAGTGATGGATATAGGCAAGATAATGGGGGAAAGCTGTGGTTTGGAGCAATAAGTAATGAGAAAACTTTTTAACTAAAAAAGTATAAGTATAATTGTTCAACATATAAATGTAGAGGTGTGCGTGCATGCTCTGTTTTATATCGACCCTGCAGCCTACAATGGGCATCTGCTCTGCCAGTTACCCAACCAGTCAAATGCCAAAGATAGTATACAAATCTGTATGAGGGTGATAATTTACAATTAAATAACACATTTATCTGCAGGCGAACTCAAGGCCCCGGGGCATGTAGCTTGTATATCCTGCAGGCATGAACAGGAGCCAGTGTCTTAATTGTTCTGAAGCCATGCCTCATATAATAGAGTCTACAGTATCTGCATAGCTGAGCTTTAATACTATGTTGTTTTTTTTGCCTAGGTTTTCAATGCATTCACCTTTTATTGTCGGTTTCATAGGCCATCGACTTCTGCTAATTGACATAGCTGTCAGATCCTACTACAAGCCTGTCAGCGCATCTTTGGAAGCGCTTCTAACACAGCAGCAGTTGAACATATGCCATTCAAAACATTTTCATCATGATGAAAAGGAACTGAAAGGGGAATCATCCTCTCTGTGTTGGGCTGTTTCCGAGAGGTCTGTCTGAAAGGCGCAGGCTCTTTGATGTGACTGTGTGTGAAATATTGGATTTTCATAGGTAGACATCCGTTTTAATGCATGTCTTTGTGCCAGCTGGAACGTAATCCTTGTATCTCGCAGCCGTTACATTTTGATACTCGCACACACCTCGTCAGCCCTGATCATAAACATGAACGGGAAGCAGACTCTTGTTATCACATTGTAGGTGCATTTGCTTTCAGACTGCAAAGCGGAGACACAAAAAAAAATACAGAAAGGAAATTAACCCACAGATTAACCCACATGTAGTTTTGTTTAGCATTATGTAGCTGGTGCAGGTAAATATGAATTTTACATGTTTTTGAGACTTTAAACAGTTTGTTTGCAGGAGTAAATGGAGCTGCATTTTGAGTCATGATAGGTTAAGAAAATTCTAAAAGCTTATTTTAGTCAAACTCTTCAAATTCAGATATTTTTAATATACCTGTACTTTAGATTAAAAACTTCAACTGCGAGGCAATGAGAGTGTTTGAGACAATTCATTAAGGAACATGGTATGTCACAGGTGTGTCTCAGTGACTTCTACTTTACTGTATCCATGCCATTACCCATTGCATGACTTTTCTTTATAATTAGGACATTCAATTCACATACACTGAAAGATAATATTGCATTGACATGAGATAAAACCCATTAAATGCTGCCTGAGTGGTTTTTACTTGGATCGTTGAGCAATAAGCGTTAAATCAGAGCTGAAAGACTTCAATTCTGATGCAAACCATGTTGTTTCCGCTGACTGCATCAAGTCAAGCTCTACTTACCCTTGGACTTGCTGTCAGTTAAAGTTATTGACTGAAATCAACAAGGACACTTTCTGTTAGAGTGGACACTGTTCAGTTCGCATAAGTGATTTCAGAATATACTGTAGCTCATTACGCAGCAGGAAGGCTTATTAAGCATAGAGGCTGCTCTTCAGCCGGAGGATTCAGAAAGCATCCTGCTGCAACACGCTGCATCCCTCCCAGCTCCAGCTGCTGCACTGTAACACACCCTGACCTCTGACCTCCCAGTGGAGGGGGCAAGCAAGAAGAGAATTTCTCTCTTAATTAAATTATCACTATATCAAGCGATAAAATATATATTCTGTGCTTAGTAAGTTGTGGATCATCCAGAAGGAACATGCCACAAGTGTCATGATCCAGATGGGTCATATATGAAGAAGTGAAATTTACAACAAAGGGTTATTATTTTTTCTAATTTTATTATAGGTTCATCATTACCAAGGATACCAATAATTCTGAAGTGGATTGTAAATGCACAAATATATCTCAAAAAAGGAATAGTGAAAATAAATCCTGTAAGATTCCACTGTGAAAATCCATTGGGTTCCAATAGGAATTGTAAAGGCTTGGTCTTGGTGTGTAAATATAATTATTTTTCTAACTGGATTCTTGGAAGATTTTCTTCTCGGATCATCTCCAAGAAGAAATCACTTTTGACAAGTGATTCAATGCTATTCACTGCTGATACTAATCATGTTATTGTAGATGACATTTAATTCTGTGGGGAGAATTATATTTGTGAAATTGCCTATTCACCATGAAAATTCAGCCACGCCACGACTGCACATTGTGTTTTGGTACTATTCTACAAAAGCCTGCATCAGTAATTCATCAAAGAAAAATGCTTGTGAAAGCACCAAAAATTGAAAAGTAGAATTCAATTAAGAGAATTGTATTGATCTTGGTGGTGGCTGACTCTTCTTGTTCTTCTTGATTTTTAGCTGAATACATTTGCATACTCTAACTTCTTATTCTTACAGAAACCAATGCGAAAAGGCCACAGTGGAAGAAAAATGATCTGGCCCAGACTTCTTAAAAGTATTGTAGTTTTCGAACATCTTAACATCTTCATTCCCTTGTGTCCTTTACTCGACTGCATTTTATGCCAGGCTTCCTTGTAGACATGACAGTGAGTTTTTGACTTACAGTGGAGAAAAAGGTTTGCAGTTGTACTCAAATGTGCAAGCTATTTTTTTGGTAGATTTACAACTAGCAGAAAACTGAAGTGTTGTGTTGTAGTAGTGCATTGCACAATCTTTCATTTCTCAACATTGTTGCCGTTAACATGAATTAGGTAACTGAGATTGTGTATAAACTGACTGTATAATGCAGAGAACTTGGAGAAGCATTGTACTTTTTTGCATGTGCACCATAACCACTTTTCACAACA